>NW_013667132.1:102499-114408 GCF_000517525.1 Limulus polyphemus
ATAATGAATGTTGAGTGAAAGAAAGTGAAAAGCATTAACCATTATATAATGAATGTTGAAAGAAAGTGAAAAGCATTAACCATTATATAACGAATGTTGAGTGAAAGAAAGTGAAAAGCATTAACCATTATATAATGTATCCAAGGACTAACTTTTGGCGAATACAACTCAGAATTATTTTGATGCATTCAAAAAAGTAAGCTGCATCAAAGTGTTACATCTTCTTTGAAGTAAGCTGCATCAAAGTGTTACATCTTCTTTGAAGTAAGCTGCATCAAAGTACTTGTCTCACGTTTAATAAACTTATATTACAAAATAATAGTCCACAAATCGTAGCCATTGTCTGTCTATTTCTAACATTACTATTAACGTAATTCATATTTTGTCATCCAGTTAATTATTATTAAAGAAGATATTCATTAAAAAACTAGCTGCTACTCATGCAGTAGATCACTATTTCATAAACTGATTCCATTTTTTATTGATACCAAACAATAATGGTAGACTGACGACTGAAGATATCTTCAAACATACCTACATTTGCGTCGTAATTGGAAGTATAGTAGATTGTGTTATGTCATCATTGACTCGAAAATATTGTTCTAGTTTAAGGTCTACAAGAGTTTCTTTGTTCGAAAACCACTTTAATTGAGCAATTATTAATTTATTTTGTTACATTATGGTATAATAATTTTTCTAAACATCATTAATACCTTCTGATTATATTCAGATATTTATACTCAAACCCTAGTTAAAGGGAAACGCTTAACAGCCAAAGAGAAAACATATATATCAAATAATAGCAAACACACAAATATTAGTTTCATTACAAATAATAATAATAAAAGGTTCGTTTGTCTCTTGTTAATCACAATGTTACGGAACCGGCTATCTGTATCGAAACCCCGTTTTTAGCGTTATAAGCTTTCAGGCTTACCGCTGAGGAGCAATACTAAATACAAATTATACACTTCACTTTAAGAATGATAGACACTCATTATAAATGTAATTAAATTTCAAATAGGTAAAAAAGATGTAATAATATTCTCGACGAAATAGAATATCCTCGGCTCCTCTTTTACCAAATAAATGTTGGTAGGAATGCCAGGAGAAAGTAAAAAAGAATGTGTTTTGACAAAATCGTCTTTAGAAGCCCCAAAACAGTCAAGCTCTCGATAATAAGGTCGATACGCAAATCACTGAATTCATTCTGAAGCAACTGAAACTAGATTTTTTTTCAAGTACATTCTGGGTGTTTTAAATCAGAATATCTCACTTTTTGTAACATTCTGTTTCAGATATATTTTGTTTTGTAAATAAAATTGTGTTAAAAGCTGTTCTTGCTGATGTCAAAGTTTCTTATATACATCAGATTACATGTAGTCTCTCATAAATATGTACATAGCCACAGAATGTTTATTCTTGCCCCTGAGCAGTGAAAGAGCGGGCTAAAAAGTAAACGTCAATATTAATGATTTGTGAGAAACTTTCTTCAAAGTATGACTCTTTTTACTGAACTCTTCATTTTCAGCAGAGAAATATAAACATACACACATGTATCTATTTTGAGATAAGCAAATGTTATTTTAGATTCAATAAACAAACCATCATCAGCACTCTGATACATTTAAAATTAAAAAGCTTCAACACGTAGAAACATTTATTTATTATTTTTAGTAACTTATATAGATTATTGCTAGATGTTTCGGTATATGTATATAAAAGAACAGGCAATGGAGAGAATGAAACACGTTTCTATAAACTAACTTATCCTGATAAACAGCGTCCGAAGCTAACACAAAGAAATAAAACCAGTTGATACATTTGGTGGAAAACTAAGTCTAATAATGAATAGTAGAGCAACGGTAACAATTGTAAACATCTTTAATGAACGTTTCGGAATTACACATATTCCATCTTCAGCAAATCTATGAAAATAACAAATTGAACAATTTTTAGAACAATTACTAATATAAAAATACGATGAATAACGTTAGAAAAATTATAAAACATTCAATTTAAAGAGAGAGAGAGCTATTTGAATAAAGCAGTTTGAATTTCTATTGAGGCTTAGATTTTCGTTCATAATAAGAAGACTTTCTTTTATCAACAGTTGTGATCATTGTATCCGGAAGTTAGAATTGAAAATTCTTCTAAGGAAATGGGGTGGGATGACGTTTCGTTAGTAGAATTAGGTAGAGTTTGAAGTTTAAGTCCAGTTTTGTTAGAAACTCCCATATGTTTCAAGGCGCATATTTGTAAATGGCGAGAAGTCTTGCCTAAGTAGGTGGTTTTACAGCTACCACATGTATACGACTTCAGAACGTTAGAGTGAAGGTAAATGTATTTAGTTCTAAAGAAAGATACTGATACAAAGTGACGGTTCGAAGACAATACGGAGTTTAATCTGGGAGTAGAAGGACCCGAGTAGTTTGTTAACTTGGGTTTTTAACAATAAAACTTTGTTTTCTAAGGTAAGGAATAACAAGTGTTAGAGGAAAGTTAGAACATATTTGGATATTATTCGATGGAGTTCTTTTCTTAGCAAAAAAGTTACGTGTTACGTTTTCTACTAATGATGAAGATTAGGATAACCATTTTTTATTTAGGTGTTCTGAAGAAAAATGATTTCATTATGAATAGAGATGTAATCTGAGCAGATTACATCGGCCGAGTTAAGACTAAGTTTATTTTAAATGATTGTAGCAGAAAACTTTTAAAGCGTGTGTACAAAACACTAAAAGTTTTATTTCTATAAACGAAGATGCTAGATTTGTTGTCTTGTTTTTGAACTTGAACGTCAAGGAAAGAAAGTTTTTTTTTTCAATTTCATAAGTGTATTTTAAGTTAGGGTGTTGAGAATTTAAGTGGTTGAGAACTTTGTTAATGTATTCACGGTTACGAAAAAGTAAGACTGTATCATCTTCATAATTCTTGTAGAGCGCGGATGTAACGTCAGAAGGACACTTGTTCAGCTACGTGTGCTCATGGTGGCAAAGAAAGATATTAGCTAGCGAGGGTCCTAGTGGTGAACCCATCGCAACGCCATCTATCTGGTCGTACAATTGACCGTTAAAGACAAAGTGGTTTTCTAGTTTAAGTAATTGTACAAGTTACTGTTTGTTTAATCCAGCCCTCAAGCTGTCGTTACTGGGAAATAGTGTGTTAGGACAGATTTTTATCATTTATTCTAAAGGAATGTTAGTAAAAGAAATTCACTGTCAAACTTGGCATAAAATATTGGTTCGCGTCCGGAAATTGAGAATTTTCACGTGTGAAAGAAAAGGAATCATTGACGGCATAAGCATTAGTCGTTAGGAGGTTTAAAATAGGAACTAGGAATTTAGCAAGTTTGTAGGTATTGGTGTCGATATTGGAAAGGATAGGTTTAAGTGGAAAACTGGGTTTTGAAGTTTGGGAATGTCAAACATAATACCAGGGGAGGAACCTGAAAGGATAGATTTCTTTGAAAGTGTTAACAGAAATAATTTGTTGTTTTATTAAATTTCTAAGTACAAGTTGTAGTTTTTCTTCACGTTGAATGGTTAAGTAGGTTTGTATTTAAAGGCTCATTTTCTCAATGTAATCTCGTTTGTTTAGAATTGCAATTCCAGTACTCTTATTCAGTCAGGTAACAAATGATATCTTTATTGCTAGCTAGTTTGTTAAGAGCTGAAAATTCTTCTCAGGACAGGGAAGAGGGCGCCGGTGAGAATCCCCGTCCCACCAAACATGCTCGCCCTTTCAGTCGTGGGGGCGTTATAACGTAACGATCAATCCCACTATTCGTTGGGAAAAGAGTAGTCCAACAGCCCAAGAGTTGGCGGTGGGTGGTGATGACTAGCTGCCTTCTTTCTAGTCTTACACTGCTAAATTAGGGACGGCTAGCGCAGATAGCCCTCGTGTAGCTTTGCGCGAAATTCAGAAAACAAACAAACAAAACAAAAACAAATACATTGATAAAGCAAGGTTTCAATTTGGCTATGATAACTTCAATATTGACATTCAGAGCTTCTTGCATTTGAAAGTTTTCTCATATCCAAAATGATTTTCTAGTAATCCTAAACTCTCACCAGACAACGTTTAATGATTTCAGTCAGAAAAGCCCATCAATATATATATTTTTAAATCTTATTTTTTTTTTGCTATATTTTAAGATATTCAAAATGATTTGTTATTTATAAGCTGTTAGAATTGGGAGCTAAAGTTTGCTAACATCTGTTTGAAAATGCTTATTAGTATGATAGTTAAAACTTTGAAGTTTAATTATGTTTTAAAATATTATCTTTAATCATTTATTAATATTATGTGAAAAGTAAAACTTCTATAAAAATAGTTTTATATTCAAAAGTAACGTACATTAAAAATTGAAGTCTTTTTTTTTGTCTTGTTTATTTGCAACAAGGATATTTTTGACTCAATCCATCTAAAGAACTAAAACAATCACTGAACAAGATGAGAAACGATATCCCTTAATTGACAGAAAGGGGAAGCATTGTGCACTATTTATTTCTTGAACTGGTAGATGCATAATAGTTCATCCACTACACTTTCAGCATTAAAACATAAATCAAAGTTTTTACTGTTTTCATTTTAGGTTGAATATTATGTCGTTTCTTATCTTCCTAATATTGGACAAAAATCAACTTCAGCAAATCTATAAACAACGCTCGATGTTAACATTGATCTTAATACTTTGAAATAGTATTGTACATTATAAGTAAAAAACTTCCAAGTTTTGAATTTAAACAGTATATCGGCGTTAATGGGGCAGTGATCGAAATAATAAACAGATTGTTTTTTATTTTCTAACATATACGTTCATTCGTTTGCGTTTTCATAATGCCTTTTTTTTAGAACTATAACTCGATTCTAAGGTTTTATTTTGTAGGAATGTATGTTTAATCGATAGATGTTATATATATATATATATATATAAATATAGTCCCAACACAATTAAGTTTAAAACTAAAATATTGTAAATAATATACTGTTTAATTTTTATTTGAACTCCATTCACATCTGATAACATCTAAAAGCACGGTAATGACTAAGCCTATAGAATGAAATAAACACAATACTGTGTCTCTATATATTACATTTGAGGTAATTTGGCAGTTGTTCCAAATGCTGGAATAACACTATTCATATATTTTTCAACAAATTTAAAGCAGTCGTGCATCACATTAAAATAGTAACTTTATACGTTTCACATTAATAAATAGAATAAGTCAAAGATGATAAAATTACTACACATTTCTTGTTTTTCCTTGTTGAAGAGGCAAAACAAGCAGTAAACAAAGAAGGACCGGCACAAAACAAAATTCAACTGGTGGGAAATGTAGGACGAGGAAAAAGTGCAATAGTCTAAGACGCTCCAGTGTTTTGTTATCTTCCTCTGGGAAATGTAGGACGAGGAAAGAGTGCAATAGTCTAAGACGCTCCAGTGTTTTGTTATCTTCCTCTGGCACCTGGGTTTGCATCGTGCTTTAAGTGGAATCTCCGTTAATTTTAAATAATCAAAACAAAAAATCATGTATAAAATAAACCAAAGTGTGCACTCTTTTAATATTACAACTTGAACAAGTAATAATATTAATATAAGCCACGTTTTCATAGTTTCTTCTTGTTTAACTTATTCATACTTACATTATATTTTCACAGGTTTTTGTATATATAAATGTTTTTATCAGATTTTACAAGCAGCTTGGTATCTTTGCATCATGGTCTTCTTAGCGGCAGGCTGCTTTATGATGTATTACTGGAACACGTGTTATTTCTTTGAAATAGCTTACTTTCTGTAACGTGCAATTCATTGGAAACGACTTATTTTGTTATATCGTATTTTTTGTAAAACCTAACTTAATGTAACATGTTACTTTCTTCTAACAGCTTTCTTTGTGTTACTGATTGCTCTCTTGAAACAGTTTATAGTGTACTACAAGCAATGTTTGGTATATTTGGAGCCACAAACTATCATTAGGATGGTCTGTATTACGTCACAGGTGACATTCTTGTGATAGCTTATTTTATATCACATACCACTGTTATATAACAACGTATTTTGTATCACATACTATTTCATACAACAACTTACACTGTGTCCCATATCACTTCCACATAACAACTTACATTGTGTCACATGCCACTCCCTTATAACAACTTACATTGTGTCACATAACACTTCCATATATCAAATTGCATTGTGTCACATGCCAGTCCCTTATAACAACTTACATTATGTCACATAACATTTCCAAATATCTAATTACATTGTGTCACATGTCACTCCCTTATAACAACTTACATTGTGTCACATGCCATATCCTTATACCAGTTTACATTATGTCACATAACACTTCCACATAACAACTTTCATTGTGTCACATGCCATATCCTTATAACATCTTACATTGAGCAACGTTTCTTCCTTAAAATGAACAAAATTTGTATCACATGATACTCTCTTACCACAGCTTAGTTGGCGTTTAGTTCTCCTTTTAGTGTCAGTTTTGTGTAAAACATTTTGTGTTTGTTTATTGTAGTATTTATGCTCTGGAGGTAAGAACGTTAAATAGAACGAAATGTTTATTTATGTTACCAACAACGGGTAGTGTAAACAAAAACATTGGATATAGTTCTTGTTTCTAACAAATTAAAAATTTAGACTGAATTATTTAAGAAATACGTACATGCACTAAACAGTGAAACGAAAATTCCTTTTCTCTTTCTGAACAACGCATGGATAAACACTAAAATATCATCTCTGTCACTAAGTTTCGTGTGCAATAGTTTTCTGAAATCAATAAAAGAAGTAAGTCTCTGGCGATTGTTTTATTGGTTGATTTTCTTCTTTGAACTGTTTACTTGCACTTATCGTTTGCTTTTCCTCTTAAGCACCGCACGCCAAAACAAACAGTGCATGCTACGTTCACTGCCAATTATTTTTCTTTTTTGTCTATCACATGTTTGTTTATTCCTGACGATAGTTGATGGAATTACAGACTATTTGAACTGTCACTGAGACAGGTAGCAACTAATTTTAGTTTATCAAGGTTCGTTGTGAACATGCTGTCAGACTACTGATATTTACTTTAGACGACCTAGACAAAGGAGTGGTGAAGATTCAAACGACATCACGTAATGGATTTCAATACAGCAGATGGTGTAATTATTAGTGATATGATTCTAAAGGAACAAACTTAATGAGTCTGATTAAAATCAAGAAGACCTTCTTCAGTCCTGTAAAACAGTGATGTATATCGTAAGATGTAGCAGCAAAACTACTGGGCCTTGTCCTTTCGTTGATGAATCAATATTTCATGTAATTAATGATCAACTAGCTCGTGTCTGGAGAACCATGAGTAAATATTCAAGGTAATATTGTGGAATTTGAGATTATTCGTGTTATACAGAATGTAACGTTCAACATATTGTCAATAACATTAAGGAGAAAACTATTTCCTTGAATAAATGTTGAGAAATGTTGTCTGTTGTTCATTTTGTTGCAGAACAACTTAACAGTAAAATCTTTGCCGATACATTTTGAAGTAGCTTATTGTAATTGCGTAACATGATATGTTTATGAGTTACATTTTTTAAATCCTGGTCATAAAATGAAGGATCTAGGTGTTTTCGTTAATTTGCAGAACCCATCCAATGCTTAAGGTAATAATTTACTTTGTGACGTAAACTTCAATAATGTTGCGTTAGTAATGACGATAAAATATTTGTTTTGTTAAATAGAGATCACAGTTTGCTTTATTTTGACTAGTGTTAGGTGTTTTTAGTTAATAATAATAGAAATTCAACGAAATATACAGTGGTATAGGAAAATTTTTGGTATAATGTTTATCCACTTACTTTTAAAAAACAAAATCAGTATTCAATGTCGATTGGAGTTTTCTGGCGATATTTAATGAAAGAAGAATCAATATATATTTTTGTGCCCTTCACAGATCAGTTGTGCTAGTTTTGTGGTGAACTGAGAGCTGTAGTTTTGACCAGTAGTTGGTCTCATCAATGCAGTATATTTAGCTATGAATTGCCAGTATGCAGAGAAATGCTATAGTAAGCCAAAGTATTTACTCCCTCTTACCTTCGCAGTAACAACTGCTGATTTAATACTAGTTTCTGAAACTTTCTATACTTGATAATGTCGTTGTGCCACAGCACTTAGAGAACACAATTTATATTTGTTATAAAAGGAGAAATCGGCAGTAACTGCCTAGTTTAGAGTGACACTTGTAGAAATTATTTTGGAGGACTAATATACAGAAGTAGCCCTGGTAGAAAGGACGAACTTTCGAATGTCCTCCATCTTTCAACTCCAAAACTTTCACTACAAATGTCACTCTGAACTTAGCAGTTGCTGTCAATTTCACCTTTGCTTCTTCATCATGAAATCCTGTGATTATATTGTTCTATATAAATATCTATCATACGGTTATATTATCAAAATGACTTATTTATAGGTGTGTTCTTACTATAACCATGTTTCGTTTAAAAAAGCAGCGAACTAGAAAAAGCCCTTTGTTCAAGCGTAACAGCTACTACTTATACACTATATTTTTATTCATACTGACGTTTTCAGGGTTGTCAACAAATAAGAGGCTATATTGTCTACCTAAGGGAAAATCGGAGAAAGTAATATAGTAATTCCGTAACTTATAATAACTCTTAATTTACTTTTAATTGGTCCATTAAAAATATTAAAACCATTCACAGAGATACAAAAGATTTGTATTAGCACATTTACAATAACGTTTTCAGAAATATCACCACTGCAAATGTAAAGAATAAAATCGATATATCGTAATTATCCTATATTTTGTCTGTATTTTTGTAAAGTTTACATTAATATATTGAAAAAGACACGAATAAATTATTGAAACGAAATAACTTTAAATCTGTTTAAGTAATATATTTTAAACACCTGTAGCAGCTTAAGTTAAATATTGCAAATAATTGAATTTCATCGGTTCGTCTAAATTTCTCAAAAATAGTTAAGTAATACAGAATAAGTATACGTGTTTGTTTATGCAATAAATTTCATTATAGCTGACTAGTATAATTCTAAAAAGAAGTTAGGACGATTTCCTTTTTTAGAGTTTTGTAATCACAAATATAGTTTAAAAACTAATTTTAATTTGTTAACTTTTACATTAGCAGTATTTTATCAGTATCGGCCTTTCGATAGACTATAAAACGTTTACACATTTGAGGAGCGATTGATGTGTACTTGATGAAATAACAACTATTGTGAAATAATAACTAGTTCGCACTGCTAAACCGAAAACGATTTTATACTCACCACAAAAAGAAGTTGGCCTAATCTTGCAAAAGCTTAATGTTTGGTACATTTTTCTCTTGCACCGGAAAAATGTAACTTCTCTGCCTTCAGTGATTAGTTAAATTTACAAAAGCCCCTTTATAATTGATTATCTTTTAATTATAAAATTACGTAACGCCATCTCTCTTTAGCTGCATGTATATGACAACGACTTATTTTTTTTCTTAGGTTGAAAATCTTAAAACAACAGTTATTTGCTTAGTTGAAATTACAGTAAAATGTGGCATCCAATAGCACCTACATATTTAGATTATTTATTTTATATATCGCTTTGCGAAGCTGAATATCGTAAATCTTTATCTTCATAATTTTATGTGAACGTCTAAAACTAAGTGTGGTATGTTTAACATGATTTACTATGAACGTCTAAACTACGTGTGGTATGTTTAACATGATTTACTATGAACGTCTAAACTAAATGTGGTATGTTTAACATGATTTCTTTTCAATGATTTTAATTGACTCATGAATACAACAAATAAACATTTTTTGCAATAATTATATGCGTATTCTCTAATGTCCAAAAACTAGCAGTCACGCTAAACAACCAACTAACTTTGATGCTGATTTTCACTAAAGCTACTGAGTGGTATTTTTAGAGATGAAAATATTTAATGTTTTACTGGAAATAATATAACAATCTAATAGTTTTAAGATAATTGTCTAAAAATATTTATATAGTAATATTGATTTCTATTATATTTTGCTAACGATATATAAAATATTTTTAAGCATTTTAAAAGCCAAGGTTTAAACACTGAAAGCTAGTGAAGCGTTGGAAACTAGTAGGCCTAACATCAGTGATAAAAATCACGTAAACTGCAGATTTTGTTTCTTGCACTTAACTTGTCCATTTCAAATTATTAATAGCAGTAAATTTTGGTATGAAGAGTTATTTTTACACAACTTCAAATTTTCAATCCGAAATTAATAATTTAGAGTAACGTGGCAAAATACATCTGCAGTTTACGTGATTTTTATCGTTAATATGAGGACTATTTGTTTCCGTTCCTTGACAGCTTTTTTGTATTTAAACTGTAGCTTTGGATTTCATATACCATTTATAAAAAGTGTTTTCAATAAACTTTTGCCAATGTCAGTAAGTAATCTCTTAACAAACAGTTTAAACACATCTCCCTGAAGAGAAGGCTTGTACTTTCCCGCCAGTTCTTTTGAGGGGCTGGAATGAAATAATGTCTAAGAAAATTAGAAAAAAAAAATTCTTTTTTACAGAGGGCGTAACTCTCTGATAGATAGTGAAGTTAATACTGTTGATATTAAAACGATCGAGATAGAAACCCTAAATTCTTCAAAGTGATGTTAAGCAAATTCAGGGCTATGTATGCCCTTTAAGTGATATATACCGTCAGTACAGGTGTGAATTCTACCTCCAGAGACACACATTAGCACAAAGTTACCCCAATGGGTTCGTAGATGTTCAAACAATACAAGCCAAGGAGAGATAATCAAACTAAAAAGACGAAATGTGCACACACTTCATAAATGGGAAGAACGAAACTGGAGAGTGATCTTTGTGGATGAAATAAAACTGAGATTGTTTGGGAACAACAATGATATTTTGTTTTATAGGAGAGATGAGAATGGTATCACTGTCAACGTACAATATCTACAATGAAACATACCAGGAAACTAGTACAAAGTAAGTCTGCATCTGAGCCACTGATGCTGCAGAGCTATATAGAATTGATGGCACACTGACTGCTGACAGGTAAACTAAATATAATATCATTGCCATCACCAGTTCTTCAGGAATTTTCTTCCAACATGACGATGATCCCACGCAATTAGAAATATGTTGAAATGATGCCTAGAAGGAAACAAGAAACACGCACAACTAAGTTCCAACAAGCAAAGGCTTTATGGACTTATATGGATACCCAGTAACTCCAAACACCGAATTCTGGCGAGAAATATTGGAGTTTTTAAAGAATGTTCCACAATCATCCATTAAAAGATTTATGGTAACATAAAATCAAGATATACTGTTTTCTTTATATATGTTAAAAATTTATTTTCTTTTTCTCCAGAGATGAAATTGAAAAGCGAATCTGTAGAGAACTAATGCATTCCTTGATTGACCATACCCTGTGCTGTGGACTGCAGTTTCACTTATTTAAGGCTCATCAGCAGAGCTTGAGTCAGCAAACCAAATAAAAGAAATATTTGATATGTATATTTATTTATTTAGAATCATTAAACAGCTGGTCCGCTGTATAATACCGAATAATGAATTCGACGAAATGTCATAACGTTATTCACATACCTAAATTAATTTAGGTTACTAAATGATGAAGTTAAACGGACTCAGAAAACCCATTGATATTATGTACTGCTTTGTTTAAAGCAAATACAAAATATTAGTGTATTGTACAACGCATCTTTTCTTTGTATTTTGTGTTATAAAGATGAATTAATACTAAAATGACCTATTAGTTGCAAAATTCGTTGTTTATAATTCTTGTCACCTATACATTTGCATAATTATTTATAATACTGTATGTATAAACATATATATATATATATATAGTATTCATAC
>NW_013667132.1:114932-149548 GCF_000517525.1 Limulus polyphemus
TGGTGATGACTAGCTGCCTTCCCTCTAGTCTTACACTGCTAAATTAGGGACGGCTAGCGCAGATAGCCCTCGTGTAGCTTTGCGCGAAATTCAAAAACAAACAAAAACAAACAAGCCTTTACAAATTAGGTCTATACAAAATATAGATTATTTTGCGCGAGTGTAATAATTTTTAAGTCTTTTTTTCTAATAATAAGGCTGTTAGACGAGTCCGATATAAGCTTAAGCAAATTTGTTTCCTTTTGTTTTATCTCTAATTTCGTATGATGAGCTTTATCACATGTTAAAATATGTTTTGTTCATTTACATTTCTTTTTCCAGATGCATGTATCTTGGCCACTATTTTAGTTCATCTAGTTCAAACTAACGAAACGTAAAACAAATCAGAAGTTAAAATATTTCCTGGAATTACTAATAGCCATCAATCTTCCATGACCAGAAACAACCTGAATGTAATCAAACTTCCGGTATAAGGATGCATTTATTTCTAGGGTAATTGAATTATAAAGAAGAGTTTCATTTTCGTTGTTTTACATACAGAAAATGTATTGTCGGCTCATTTAACAATATGCTTTACTTAATCTTTAATGCTGTCTTATGTCTATTAACTGACGAATTTCACTAATTTTAAACTGCAAATAGCTTGTTGTTAGGCATAGATTATTCATCAGTGCATCACATTTATTCCTCATACACATGCAGAGGAGCTAGTACGTTATATTAAAACAATTCTGAATATGCAAATCAACAGATTACCTGATAGCAACAACCACTATAAAGTCACGATTGAACGTCATGTAGCACCACTACATTTTGATATTGTTTGGTATTACACAGGTAGTGTGATGTCACAGGTAATGTGATGCAACCGAAAACTGATCGCTTTTCGGAAGGATATGTATTACTTCTTTTCGAGGAAAAATGATCATACACACTGATCACAAAAATGTGTTCAGATCGAGTATTTAGATTTAGATATCCTTTGTACTCAAGGGCTTGGAACATCAGTACCATCCAGCGAGAGACATGTAACAAGTCGTCCCCAGTGGAAATTGACAGTACGTGTACCTTGATAACTAACATGTTTTTTATTTTTTTCCTACTGCTCAATGGGTGAACAAAACTTCATTGAAGGGGTAAGATACAAGGCTCAATGTGAACTCTGCTTGCTATCAAACCAATGTTCTGGACCCTTTGTACATCACATAAACCGGCTTTGTACAGAAACGAAGCCAAAAGGGCATGGGCTTACCTAGTAAGCCTTCCAGTCATGCCTCCCATTCAACAGTTGCATGACACAAGCGTCTAGAGACTGAATTGAGTATCTATGGTATTCCGTACGAAGACATACAAGTTAATTCACCAGACGCAGCACTTATGGATGTTTGTATGATTGGACTATTGAAACAAGCGCTGTGAAACCGTCGTCCTTGTATTCCAGAAATATTATGGAAAGCAGAGAAATGAGTGGCGTGATTTGGACATGGCAGATTTATGACGTAGCGTTTTGCAATGAAAATTACACTGCAGGGCTATTATCAAAATGCAAAGTCATCTGATAGAGCACTACCGGAAGTGGCGACATGGACTGTAACGATGCTGTGAGGATCCAAGATATTTTTAATATAACATATTCAACCATCTGTGTGTGAGAGAGAGAGGGTATATATATATATAAATGATAATAAGAATACAGCATAATAGAAGGTTATTGGATACTAAGAGTGCCAATTCAAAAATTTAGTTATCAGCAATGTAAGCATATATTCCATGTGCACAAGGCAGAAGAGCGTCTCTTTTGGCGCGTAATGTGCGTGAACCATTTTTAGACAGAAATGTCACCGGTGATGAAAAATGGATTCTCTGTGCAAATATTAAACGCCAAAAACAATGGCTCAGTCCCAGACAAAAACCACTTCCGACCCCAAAACCTGGATTCCATCCGCCGAAAGTGATTCTTTTCATTTAGTGGGACATCAAATAAGTAATTCATTTCGAACTCCTCAATCCACAACGAACTCTGAATGCAGAGATCTATAGTCAGCATCGTGAACATTTAAATCAAGCCCTTTATCAGAAACGCCCTTCACTCGTTACTCGAAAAGATGTTCTCCTCTTCTACGACAATGCACGTCCATATGTGGCTCGTTTGACGCAACACAAAATAATGGATTGACTACCATCTTTTTCGTTCCTTACAACACAATCTTAATGGAGAAACGTATGCAAATGTGGAAGGTGTTAACGAGGACATCGACATGTTTTTTGCTTAAAAACCAAGTGATTTATTTAATCAGGGCAATAACAACCTGACTGTAAGATAAAAAAGCATCATCGAAAAGAATGGAGACTATTTCTTTGAATGTTTTGTTTTGATATATAAGTTGTTCGTTTTTTTCATCTAAAAAAAGCGACATTAATTTTTTGACGACCTAATATAAATTACAACAGCGATGTTGTTCTTCCTTAAACTTACACTGCAATATTTTAATATATTGTATCTAAAACATATATAGCTTAAATGCTTTGTACTTGAAAATTTAAGTAGTTTTTTCTTAACTAATCCTTTACCTTCATGGCGAGAAGAGGTCCAAGTGACATTGTTCTAAAACCAACTACGTAATGTTTTTTCATTATAATAAAGCTTCGTGGATAATACATCAAAGGCGAATTTCAAATGTAGTTCACATTTTTCCTTTTTGGTATCATGTACATTTCAGTTCGAATGACACCCGTGTTATTTCAATCAAGCGCATTTGTTCATAAGAAAGGAATGAGGTGGACACTCGAAAGAAATGCGTGCACTTTTAATTTTAATAAAACGGTAGTAAAGGACTGATTCAGCATAATGTTATGTATGTTTGTTAATTTTTGGTACATTTTCTTTCCGAGGAACTTCAGCGATATAAGTCCTTTTTTGATTAAATCAGTTTATTCTTTCTCGATACAAACTTTTGGTACACAGTAATTCCACAGTCAGTGCGTTTCTCGTCACTTTAAACTTAACAACTTTTATAATACACGCCATAAATCACAGCGATTTACAACCTCGAAAACTTCCCTTTGGACGAGTTCAAAACACACACTTTATCTTATCGGAACTTTCTTTGCTAGGCTTATATACTAAAGAAAAGGGTTCGCCAAAATTCGAGGAGTTCCTGATAATTCGAATAACTCAGTCACGCATGCGTTAGCAGCGTCACGTGACTTCCGCTGTCGTAACAATAACTTCAGGTGGATCTGAATGAAATGTTAAGTGTGAAAGATTAAATGCTTATATAAGTGTTGGAGTATAACGTTTAGTATGAAGAAAATTATATGTATTCTGTATTGAGTGTTTTAATTATACGATTTACAGTGAGTCAGCAGCCACACCGTAGAAAACTGACTCAGCATAACTTATATAACAGTTTAATGACATGATAACTTTGAAAGCTTGAATGTTTAGGCTTGCGTTAGGTTATGTAAAGCAAGGATAAAGGTTTATGCACAACCCGAAGCTAATATAATTTATTCTTTTAATATTCTTATTTAAGAATGTGTGAAAGTGGCGAAATTGACAATGTTATACACTTTAGTTAATACAGTGTGTACTTCCACAATATTGAAAATATGCCGTGTCCAACCTGTTTAAATTCACTTAGAGTATGTGGATGACTATGTTAAAAACCGAAAACTTTGTAGTTCAAGCTCCCTTTACAGGATCTTCCAAGTTGCATCAAACATTGTAGCAAAATTATTGAGTTGTGAGAGGTAAAACCTTTGGAATGTTTGTATCTGGTAAATGAGAAATTAATAACTTTAGAATTAAAATCCCTTGTTTTATTGTAAACCTTGTTTGATTAATAACACGTTTGACTATCATGAATTGTGTTTGTTAAAACACTGCAAAGTGGTTATATTAGTTTATTGATATAATTCTTCTAGTAGAAAAGTAAAATCAAAATAGCTGAGAAAATAACCACTGTAAGAATCTAAGAAGATGAAAGGTTATGGATAAAGGTTAATATTAAATGTATTGATATTTTTTTTCTAGCAGCTACTATGAAAAGTAAGTTAATCTGTCTTTCTTTTTTTGAAATATCGCAGTTGTCAGATAGAGTAATACTGTATTGTCAACCTGAACGGCATTTTATGAGTACAGAGGCTATAATTCAGGTATAGCTTATGAGAGAGAGAAAGTAGGTAAAACAAAGCACCCGCTACAACAAGAGCTTTTATCCTGGCCCTGGAACTAAGTAACAGGATTGACTGGCACTCTTATAAAGTATCCAAAGTGAAAGTGACGAACGTTTTCAGAAGGATCGAGGGCTCGAATTTTATGATTTTTTTTCGCAACTGGGCTAGCTAACCGCTGTGTTACGGCCAGTACTGTTATCTGTGCAATTTAAATGTATAATTCACACTTTGAAATTTTGGAAAATATGTAGCTTCTTCAAAAATAATTTATTATTTTCACTCAGTATTTGTAATTTTTAGAGTTGATCTATGTGTCTAATGTCATAGAACTCTCTCATGCCTGTAATAAGTTGAGAAATGTGTAGTTTCAAAAACCTGTTTTACTACCACCACTTAAATGCTTAAAAGTACTTACTCTCCAGCACGTTCAGTAAAAAAAAATCCAGAAAACGATCCTTGTTTTTCTACGTATCACTGCTTTTGTTTTTATATTCTAAGTGATCCAGAATCACAAAAAGTATTTTTAAAGATTTCATGGTGCATGTATCATCGTACATCATTTTTCAGCAGTTTTGCCAGTTCACGTCAAAAAATAAAATTGAAATTGATTGCTATCCTCAAAGCATACTGGAGATATTGAAACAAGAATACAGTAAATTCAAAAAGCTCGATCGTTTCAAAGAATAGATTCTTCTTACTTCCCATCATTTGAAAGCACTCGATGTGTTTCACTTTTATAGAAAACATCCGAAAACCAGTGAAAACACAAGGTAGCTCTTTTTTTTAAGTTTGTTTATTTCTTATTAGAATTATAACACAAGTAAGTTTCAGACAATTTTCTCTTGCTGAAAGCCTTTTTTAGGCGAATGTAGTTTTTATTATATTCGCACTTTGAATTTCTTCGGAATAAATGGTTTAAATTACAGTATATGTATGAATGTATCCGTGATGTTAGAAAAACAGGTAAGTTCAAGATGTCTTGATAGAAATGAATAAAAACAATATAACCCGAGCGCTTTCAAAAGGTGGACCTTTCTTCTTCAGGGGAAAACTGAGAATGATTATATATATATATTTACGAATCAATAGTTTTTTTTTAAAACTTTCACATTTTACAAGCTGTTTTCTAAGTTCCAAAATATCTAATTAATGCAGAATGAAATAACAAGAAATATGAAATTACAGTGAATGCCAATTATTTAGGTCCAGGCATATATTTTACTTAATTTGAAATTCTATTCATAAATGCCATGCTTTTATGAATTTCGGTGTAAGGAACATCGGTTGAAGTTAAGAGAGGTGAGAAAGCGGCCAGCTTTTGGTCATTCCCTAAAGGATTAGGGGACTACATCGTGGAGTCGTTAAAGTTTATTGTAGAGATCGGACGCCTTTCTTGTTTAGTCGATGTAAAGTTAGGGAGCTCCTATGATTATGAGAGGTTGTAATTCAATATAACGGAAACAAGTGTGTTTGGTATGGGTTTTAAGAAAGAGGATATAAAAGACAGGCGTTTAAAAGTAGAAACAAAAGTAGAGATGTGAAAGAAAAGAATAAACATAGTTCTGAATCTGTGTGTTGTTTTATAGTAATAAACAGCAATTTGTTAAGCATACTAGTATTAATCAGTTCTTGACAGGAATAAGTCAAGTGAAGTTGAAGTGTGTGTATAGCACGGTCATAACAAAGTGGTGTCAGAAGAGGTATATAACACATATTGTAAATCATAATTACACATGAGGATAATTAAACGAATCACATTCCCTTTCAAATTGGATCAGATGTTGTTCAGACACTAGTGTGCCAGGATGCGTATCGAAATGTCCAAGATTAGTGTCCGAGATATGCTTGCTGATCACAATGTTCTACTCTTTCAGCTTTGGGCGCATTATAGAAGTGAAAGTGAATCCTATTACTCGGGTAAGAGTAACCATGTATACGGTAGGAGTCACTGAATTAGTTAGCAATTCTAAATTGGGGCAGCTATGTCTGAGTTAAGGTCTAAATTAGGACAGCAATATCTGGATTATGGTATAAATTAGGACAGCTATGTCTGGGTTATGGTCTAAATTAGGACAGCTATGTCTGAGTTATGGTCTAAATTAGGACAGCTATGTCTGAGTTATAAAGTTTTTGATCCTGCCATTTAGCTCACGTGTCGCATTGTCCTTCGATTCTCTGTGGTGGACAGGATACAGGCAGCCAATTGTGTAGCTTTGTACTATAAGGAGACAACAACGACTTCTTGCCATTCATTTTGTAAAATCCAAATACTTTTTTAAATAGAGAATATTATAGGTCAAATTTTCCCTTAATTTAGATGTTTTAAATGCTTAAGAAACATAAGTGAATATGATGTTATCTTAAGTTTGATAGGATGTTTCTAACATCAAGTTAATATATTATTCAATTCTCTATCTAAGCCAGGTTTTCTGTGTGCGAACACTTCCTTTTACTGCTGTAGTATATCATAAGTTGTTAATGCTCATTTTCCCGATAAAAGAAGTTCAAAGTAACAGTAATTCCAGTAGCAATGAACACCAGAGTTGTAACGTTTATTTTCTTTGGTTTGTTTGTTTGTAGCTACACAATGGACTGCCTGTGATCTGCCTACCACGGGTATCGAAACCCGATTTCTAGCGTTGTAAGTCCGCAAACATACCGCTGTGCCACTGGGGGGGGTAATTTTTTTGGAAAAATTCACTTAATTCTATTGTTCTAAAAAAAGTTCATCTTATTTCAGATTTAGCCTAAAACCTCACTCTATTGGAAATTTGTATATAATATAACGTAATTAAGGGATATTTAAGCTTTTTCATAAATAAAAGATTCTGTAGGATTTACTTAAATATTAGTAATTGAATAGTAATAAAAATATTTCCTTCAGCAAAATCCATTAAATCGATATAGACTATCAAAACACAATCAACGATACTTTAATTGTAGCTTTTTAAGGTTTTAATACTTGAATTTGCACAGTTCTAGTTTAAAAGTATTTAATTTTAATATATTATCAAAATGTTCCGAAAGGTACATCAAGAGCTTGAACAAAAGTCGTTTAAGTACATGAATAGCAGGAAAGAAGTGTATTTTTTGTTGTTCGCGTCACATAACTTAGAAATAATTATAATAATTTCAATGCATTAAAAATTCTTTTAACACGTTTCATATACGCATATTTACATATATAGACGTGCAGAAGAAACATTGATTGAAAGGTTTGTCCTTAAACATAATAGTAATTTAAGTAAAACTATGGAAGAAAACCGCAATAAAAATGTGTCGGTTTTACACATCAGTGTTTTTGTTTTGTTATAGAAATCAAACGGCTTACATTGTTATTGTTATTTTACAATAAATTACTTCTAACTGTATTATTTCCTAATCTAGATGACGTCAGCATAAACTGCGGAACGGTGCAATAGGTTTGTTAAGCATAAAGTTACGCAATGGGCTGTCTATTCTCTGACCACAGCGGGTATCGAACACCGATTTTCAACTTTACCAGACCTAATTCATACTACTGCCAAGCAAACTGGATGCCAGATTGTATCTAAGTTTCGGGTAGTGTGTGTTCACATTCCAAGAGATGGCATTCCACAGTTAATCACAAAATTGGTATTTCTTCCTTCTAGCGCTTTCTTGCTAGGAAGAGGTAAATACTAACACTTGTGTGTCATATACTACAGCTGATTAGTCACTAAAGATGGAGCAACGAATCAAATATACCGAACTACTCCAATGTTTTTAGATTTTAATCGTTTACATTTTTGCACTGAGCTCTAACATTTAACTTCACTTGTAGCATAAATAAACAAAATGTTTTTAGCGTTAGTTATTTTTCCTATATTTACAGAACTGCTAAGATATCTTTATATTTATTAAGCATCCATTTATTTAACAGCCTTCTAAAGTCATAGCTAAGATTAAGGGGTTTTCGTGAGAAATGATACACTGTTCGACAACTGAACAACATCTGTTGGATGAGGTAATTAGTATTTTCGACGCAAACAGCATCTTATGCAGCGTATGGGATTAACGGAGGATTAAGCTTAGACTTATCCATCCCAAATTTAGAGCTGCCGACGAGAAAGAGAGAGAGGAACCAGTCAGAAACATCTGACGGCTTCTCTTAGATGAACAGTAAGAGTGACTGTGAAGTATTTTCAGCAACATTTAGTGGCTACTGATCTTGTACTTTCCATATCTGCATTGTGGAACGCTAATAAATAGACAACGCTTTGCCTATGAAACAAAATATCGTTGATCATGCGGTTTTAAGGTTAGAGCTACGAGCATACGGCAAAAATATTTTATACTTTAAAATTGATCTTTCTCGCGATTTTTTCTAGCATAAAATTTCTTAAATTTTAAACTATATTGCAAACACTTTTTGATGTAATCCTTGACTTTAAGTACCTCGAGCTTACCACTTTAATCTATAAAATACTGGATTAACACATTTGATCAAAGTGTTCAACAAAAAATTAAGCTAACTACGAATGTTCATTTATTTATTTTTTAAACGCGATTTCATTACAACCAAGAGACTGGTTTGTTTGTTTGTTTGTTTGTAATTAAGCACAAAGCTACACAATAGGTTATCTGTGCGCTGCCCACCACGGGTATCGAACCCCGGTTTCTAGCGTTGTAAGTTTGCAGACATTCCGCTTTGCCACTGGGGGGGGGGGCTCTTTTCGACCAGCGAAAATGATAAGAAGTGATGACTGCTCATAATGACACGGTACCATATATATGATATGAGAATACACAGTGACGTTTATTGTTTGACATAATGACACGATACCATATATGATATGAGAATACACAGTGACGTTTATTGTTAACATAATGACACGATACTATATATGATATGAGAATACACAGTGACGTTTGTTGTTTGACATAATGACACGATACTATATATGATATGAGAATACACAGTGACGTTTGTGTTTTGACATAATGACACGATACCATATATGATATGAGAATACGCAGTGACGTTTGTTGTTTGGCATAATGACACGATACTATATATGATATGAGAATACACAGTGACGTTTATTGTTTGACATAATGACACGATACCATATATGATATGAGAATACAGAGTGACGTTTATTGTTTGACATAATGACACGATACCATATATGATATGAGAATACACAGTGACGTTTATTGTTTGACATAATGACACGATAATATATATGATATGAGAATACACAGTGACGTTTATTGTTTGACATAATGACACGATACCATATATGATATGAGAATACACAGTGACGTTTGTTGTTTGACATAATGACACGATACCATATATGACATGAGAATACACAGTGACGTTTATTGTTTGACATAATGACACAATACCATATATGACATGAGAATACACAGTGACGTTTATTGTTTTGTTTTTTATTGTCATGTGTATTTATTTCCTATCTTTATGTGTACTATGTTCTTATGTTGTTGTTGTTTTTCTTTTCAAACATCATTACTAACAACAATACAAATAAAAAAGAGCAGGGTCATCTGGAGGTAATGGCATGGCACTTTTGTTAAATTAACAAATGTTCTGCAGGTTGTAAGAATATCACCAGACGGGAAACAAGAAGAGGAAGGTCTTGAAAACAAAACAAAAACTCTATGAGTCGTTCTATGATCCGCTATGTCGCTCCTAGAAATTACTAACGAGAATGCCTTAATTAGAGATTCAGATAGCGATTAAATAAATCATTATGCTTGAAATAATCAATGAAGAAATACAATTTAAACATTTTTTTTTAACTTTACAAATTTTACAAATTTACTAATACCTTAACCAGCATACGTGTCTGAGAATAACAAATAAGAACATTTGTAATGAGCTAGAAGAAAGGTAAATTGGAAAGCTTGTTTGAACAGCTGTTGGCATGTTAAGAAACCCTTTGTTATCTGGCATGTGGACTATGATTAGGCCTGGTGAAGTGAACATTAGTTTTCAGAGTATCAGATGTTCCATTTTTGTAGAAGTGGGTGACAGCTGGTTTAAGAGTACACTAAAACTTTTTGAAGCATAAAACAGTGCATATTCATCAAGTTCGTTACTCTGCCATGTACAAAGTAATAAGTTTAAAAACTATTTTAGTTGTACAGCAGTCCCAGGTAGCACAACGGTAAGCTTCATAATGCTAAGAATCGGGTAAGATACTAACGATGTAACAGTGCAGATAGCCCACTGCGTTACTTCGTGATTAGAAACAAGACAAAGAAACTTGAATGATATCAGCTGCTCTAACAAAATGTAATCCTTTCTTTTCAACGTGATATTTATGTTTTCCACTGAAATGACTCGTAGTAGTATGTTTATTTATTTAGCATTTCAATTAGTTCGTGCTGTCTGTTGTGGTGTGACAACTAAAAATAGAAATCGGCTGAACACAATGAACAAATTTTTCCGATTCAAAGCAAACCATCAAATCATGTTTCAGTTAACATTAAACATTATGTATCACTATAAAAAGTGAAAAATAACCTTAACATGCACAACATTCTTTCACTATTTTTAAATATCTTAATTAAGTTACTTAATTCTGCTATATATAGGGTTGAATACGTTACATTAATAAGAATTTGGAGAGTCGCCGTATCGCCACCTCCAGTAATGCTTTATCTACATGCTGTGCACCTTGGAAGTAACCCTGTAGAGTAATTCCTATTGTAAGAAAGTTGTGTCGTAAGGCTTTTATGTCCAAAGCCTATCATTTCTCAATTCGAGGTTTTCCATAAGCATTCTAGTTTGCAAGAACGACTGTTTTCAACAGTCATGACTTGACTGGTATGGAATAGCATGAATAACTCATTCATACTCCAGTTTCTTGTGGTATGCAACTTTGAACGAGGGTTATGGCCGGAAACCTTGTATTGGTGAACCCATACCCCATTGGCCTGGTTTACGAATGGAGATCCTTCTTGATTATGTTGTGTACTATCACTTGTGATACGTGGGCAGTTTTTGCCATCGATATTTGTGTTCGTGGATTCTCAGTTGTAACAAGACATCCGGCTGAGGTACGACTTGTTGCAGGTCTCATTCTGGAAAGGACTGATATTACAAGTTCATTTGTTTCTAATATTATTAATTACAATAGAAATACGTCTTGGAAATAATAAATTTCTGACTGAACACATCATTATTACTTGAGTATATGAATATTTTACGTCGGTAAGAGCTGTTACATACCCTTTCCACAAGCGATCAATCTTGATGCCATCAACCTATCTACGTAACGCCAAATAATGTCAAAATGTAGGTTGTCATTTAACCAGTTGGTTTGCATATTCAAAATCGTTTTCATATAACGTGGTCAATCTCTGTACTTCTCCATAGTATATTACCTGCTAAATCATCAGAAGACATGCCCATAAAAATATTTACAAAAGAGTCATGCTCAAATATTTTTCTGTATTCCCCCTCAAAATGGATTGAGATGTATGTTTCTTGTTTATTCTCGGTTATCTTCCCATGAAACACTATAAAATGTAATATTTAACGCTCCCTTCCTCTCGCACTTTCCTATACAAACCCCAAACATAAACTTTGGTGATATATTGATTGCTACTAATGTATTAACTCAATAACCGAAATCTATCAGTCAACAAATAGTCTCCCAAAACACCCTAGGGAAAACTTTGAGGAAGAGGAAATTAAAAGAGAAACTAGTAACGGTTGAATAGAGCGATGTGAGTGTTGTTTAATGGCCACTTGTAAAGACAATTTATTACTGTATAGTTAATTGCTGTCACCATAAAGATCATCCTGACTTCCCTGGTTACTGTCACTTCTACTTAGAGACTTAAGCTAAAATCGCATGTTTTACAAAGTGTAGGTGAAAAGAAAAAGGACAGATTGAGGTGGTTTTGTTGGGCGACAAAAAATTTTTCATTAAAGCTATCTCCGACAGAAATAAAATTGTTTTTCTGTCAAGTTTCACCTCAGAATTACTCAATGCAACTTATTGGTTAAATTGTTGCTTTTCTTACAAAATCAACATATTTTTTCTACTTCTTACAAAAAAAGTTAATCTACGATCACCCTGTCTTTAAATATCTGCTTCTAATAACATATTATAGCTTTGTTTTTATTTTATTTATTTTTATGGCTATACGTTTTGAAGATCTTGATCAATATTGAAATTTTAACGGATATTTATTTATTTCTGAAACTAAAACTTGTTATTCATATGCAATACATGTTGTCATTTTTATGGTATTTTCTTTCTTACTTTTAGGTATGGGTTAAGAATCAGTTCCATTTGTTTGGTTCAACATCTTACGGTTATATTTCTGTATAACTATTCGTTGTGTTCACCGAATTATTTTTTCGATATGAAAATTATATGTTTTTTGCAGTTTTAATTTTACAACAACAATTGTTATTTCAATTGTTATGTAACCATCGCATATTTTTAATTGTAATCATCCTTGGGTTCATGCCAAATCCTCTCATCCTCTGATAGTAAACTTTCTCGCCTTTCATTGCAAGCGTTTATCTTGTTTAATAGTAATAGAATAATCCTTTCATGACATGCTATTCCATACTTATATTGCAAAAAACTCTTGATTTACTATATTGTTTAGTGTTATTAAATCGTAATTGAAATTATTACATGAATTTAAAGTAATCTCTTTTAATTGTAAGTTCTATCTTGTGGACTTAGTTTAATCAGTTCTTATCTTTAATGTGTCAATATATTACTCAATGCACGAGCAATATTCGATGTGTCTTATACAGAGTTGCTCTTCATGATTCGTGAGTCTGCGTTCAATTAGGATAACGTTGATTACTTTTAATTAAAGAGTCGAATTCCTCATATCATACTCCTTATTTGGTGGTGCCGTGGATAAATTATCATTTTCCTTATTTGGTGAATAAATCACAGATTAACAATTTCGTTTTCTCAAGTGAAATGCTTTTAAATACCTTAGAAACTTTTAAATCAAAACTTTAAAAATTTACCTCTTCATTAATTACAGCTGTCTTGGTCATCCGGATCGTGTCTTGTGTTTAATTTTTCCTTCTTTCCAGCAAGTAAGGCTATAAATCCTCTGTTGTCTAGGCGAAGCGGAAAGATTGCTAAACCGACTGATTTAGAAACCTGTCTGACACAGCATAGCTAGTGTTACCTTTTAAGTGTACGTTAACTAGATATTTTCTTTTACTAATAATCTAACATTAGGCATGGCAGTGCCAGGAAAAATATCATTGTTCATTTATTTGTCCTATGGATTCTTGTCTCAGATTTGTCTGTTTTGATGATAGAATTGCAACCGTTAATATCCCAGTTAATCAAACTCATCGTTTACAGATCCCCTTTTCTAAGAGTAATGTGCCTTTATTCTTTGAACAATGGTACTTTTTGAAACGTGTAATTCGGATATACATATAGCTCTACAACGTAACGTATAAGAAACACAGAATTACTGGCATTTTTAGCGTTGTCATATAATGTTTCGGACATAGAACACGTGCAGTCAAACAGTCTGATGTTAGCTTATAACCTCTGGCTGAAAAGTTTCCATGAAGTGTAACTTTGTATGATACTTTACATAGATTCTCCAAACAGTTCAAGAGGAATCCTAAGAAGGTAGAAGAGTTGTGAGGTGAAAGTGAAGTAAACGTTTTGTTTAGGATTGATCAAGCATCACGATAAAGCTAGACATATTTTATACCCTTTATTCCGAATCTGTATTTATACTGTATCAGTATAAATATTTCTAGTCTTTTTACATTCGTTCCTTATAATTACTTCATTAAAAGGAATCAGACTTTCCAGTTTCAGCGTAGTACACCAAAGAATCTAATATCATTTCGTTATACAAAACACCAGAGAAAAAGAAATATAGTTTCAAAGTTATTATTCTTCAGATCTCAGAACTCTATGATTAGAAGTTGAAATCACAGACAATTTATTACGTCAATAAAGACGTAATACGTGCCAATAAGACGTTTTGAACAAATTATTTTATACGCCATTGTATTTATTTTCTGATATTTAATATGCTCAAATATATTTGGATGAATTTTAATATTTTTTTGCGTAAAAAGGACAGAAAAATGAAAATAGATAAAATACTTTATAATCAATTTCGTTTTTTCTTAAAAAACATAAAAGGAGAGCACTTTTAAAATAATTGTCTTGCGTTTAGAATTACTTCAAGAAACAAAGATTCAACATAATGACCAATAACTTCGCCTAATCATAACAAAAAATTAGTAAAAAAATATCCATACACTATTTTATTCTTTTTACTAGTTTAGCATAGTTGAGTGATTGGGTTTCGTTAACTGCTGTGATATGAAATATCCACGATAATAACGCAGGTTTATCAGAATTACTCTTCAAATCCAAAAGACTTATTTGTCGGGGTAACCAAAGCAATAGATCACATACACGCTCATGTATGTCTCGTATTGATGTACTATTCATTAGATTAAAAGTACACTCAATCGCATTTTGTAATTGATATGAACCCTACAAACTTAAATAAGATACCATTCGCCATGTGACAACACTGTCGCTCATATTACATTTCAGCAAAAGTTCACGAAGATGTTTCGCTGTATATGAAAACCTGGAAATTTGACACATATTCAAGTGAGCTTAGAAGATTAGATTGAATTCTAGAGCGGTATCAGTATTGTTTAGCGTGTAATGTTTTGTTTCGGAATACAATTAATATCATTATAGTATTAGAATCACTCTTATTTATGATGCGATTGTTGTATCCTGTTGCATAATAGTTAACTTCATGTCTTCGAATATGACAGTCGATAATTCCATTTTGTTCATAAACATTTAGTCAATATAATTCTCTTTTACATGTTTGCTCGAAGTTGCTCACCGGTACGTCTGACGCTAAAACTTGGGTTTCGATTCCCGTGGTGGGCACAGCACAGATAGCTTATTAGGTAGCTTTGCGCCTAACTACAAACAAATTCATTATCTGCAACATAATCCAGATTCATTTCTGAATTATCTGCAGCTTTTTATAGTGTGCGATCTGTGTGAATTATTTGGTATACATGCTAGAAATCCATTTCATTATATCAAGCTTAATGAAAGCATTCGGAAATAGATAAACTCAAAAGTAAAGCATTTACCAGTTATATCATGTTAAAACCCTTGCTTAAGAAACAAGCCTAAAAACTATTTCATGTTCCCTTAAGATGTAGATTAAATAAGATTTCATTAATATTTTTATTGAAGACCCGATTTATAAGAGATATTTACTTAAACTAAATATAAATGAAAGTTTTGAATTTAATACTACCTATGAATGTATCAAACGTCTAGAATGTTCACAATGAGTAACAATGGAATTACAACTACTCAGTTGTGTACTATTACGCGAATTT
This sequence comes from Limulus polyphemus, assembly GCF_000517525.1. Classification (NCBI taxonomy): domain Eukaryota; kingdom Metazoa; phylum Arthropoda; class Merostomata; order Xiphosura; family Limulidae; genus Limulus; species Limulus polyphemus. The sequence continues at coordinate 130,513 of NW_013667132.1, forward strand.
AAAACAAATTTTCTTGTATACAACCAAATCTGGTAGATCATCTATCTCGTTAAAATGACAACGAAGTTTGTGATATTTTCATTCTGCTCCAATAAAAACTGATTGGCTTAACAATATCAGTCACCCTCGTTTCTTATGTTTTTCCTTTACCTTTCATCACTAGAATATTTTCAGTGTTATTTTCCTTTCCTACCTGATTCCTGGCATGGAAAAGTAAATCGATTGTAATAACGTCATCCACATCCTTATTAAGTACGTTATTAAGGGAACACCGTGCTGTGCGATATCCTGATTTTAAATTTGCCTAGGTTTAACATTTCAAAATAAACTAGAACAAAGCGTTAATAAGAGCTGACATGCTTGCAAAATTGACGTTACAAATTTTCTAAAGCGTGTATCTACACAGTTTTGTTCAGAAACATAAATAAATACCTAGTTTATGTACCTTAATACCTGTGAGTGTTCCTTCTTCTGTCCATAATATTTCAAACGTACCATATTACATTAGCTGTTTTAATTTAGCGCGTTCTGTGACAAATACCAATATATCTTCCTTTGACTTTATCTGAATGAAAAATATAAATATTACAGACGCATGATATAATATGTGGTAAGAGTTACTTCTCACGAAGAACCTCTGAATTTCTGATCACTTTTCTTTTAAACTCAGAGACAACAAACAAACAGATTCATAAAATTCTACTTTTCTGTAATCAGAAAAATCCCATTGGCTCAGCGCTAATGTTTAGGGTTCGATCCCTGTGTTATAGATAGAACAGATAACCCACTGTGACAGACAAACTGAAAGAGGCCACAGAAACAAGAAGAAATACACAAATAATTGTAAAAAAAGATTATTATGCTGGTCTCTTACTTAAAAATAGCCCCCCGTGGCACAGCGGTATGTCTGCGGACTTACAACGTTAGAAACCGGGTTTCGATACCCGTGGCGGGCAAAGCACTGATACCCCTTGTGTACCATTTTGCATAATTGAAAACAATCAAACAAACAAACAATATTTAAAAATAACCTGTTTAATTTTCACAACAGTAGAAACCTCCGTTTGAGCCATTTCATGGCACTTATTAACAGTCTATTTATTACAACACTTGTGAATCACTTTCAATATTCGATATATATCTGTATATCTAATAGGAGCTGAAAACGAGAAAATAGATTTTTTACACGTGATTTGGTGAAAGACAAATATTCATTTCACTTGAAAATGTTTCAAGTAAGTGATAAGAAAGTTGGATTCATTTAAATAGGTAAAACTATAGTAAAAATGCAATATTTACAAATTTGTATAAATTTACATACAAGTAACGTATTCAGATTAGTCAGTGAACATGATATTAGAAATGTGAACGATCTTTCACTATAGTCAGAATGCATTTGCTCTCATTTTTGTGATAAAATATACTTCAAAGTTAACATGAAAGAACATTTTCTTTATAAAAGAAAAGAAATTATTCCCTCACATGGTAGATATGTCAGTTAACGAGTTTCAGGCAAAATCATTCTGGGCTGTTCCACTTAAGCGGGTTTTATCATGTTCTTCAAAGGACATTACTCTTGACTTTGTTTAACGCAAACTGGAGTTTATTTCGAGACATCTCTATAAACGTAAATAAAATAACGACCTATGTCTCCAGAATCTAACTTTATTAGCTCAATATTTCACTATTACAGCTTCGTCAGGATCTATCGATATACTATGAGTTCACTAATCCAGTTCAATCTAAATTGGAACATCGTTAACAGTAAATCGAACATCGATACACGTGTTTAGAAAGTTGAGATCATATTAAAATAATATTAGACATTCTCGAATTTAAATTGTTGAAAGAAACCAAATCAACAATACTAAATACATAATATGTGTAAACCAACAGGTAAACTATTAAAATCATAGGTTTTTAGAATAAGATACTTTACCTATATATTTGTATGTGTAAGTATTATCTCACCTTATTATATTAATACATACACAAAAGAATGTGTAAAAATATCTTTCAACCCTATGAGTTTGTATACAGACTTCATCAAAGCTCAAGATATTAAAATGTTAAGAATGATGTTAACGTCTCTACACTAAAGGAAAACCTTAATATTTGTTCATTTTAGGTTTCTTTTTCTTGATTATAATCGATTCTTAAATTTTTCGGTCTACAAAACTATGGCATTTAGATAAGATCTTGACATTCGATAAGATGTTATTTTTTTGTGGGATGCCATGTTGTTTTCCAAAATGTTCTACGATAGCATTGTTAGTACTGAGGTTTTGAAAGTCACGCACATGTTCAGATATTCGATCATGTACAGGTCGGCAAGTTTCTCATATGTACGAACTAGAGTATCTGTCACAAGTTACTTCATAAACAACGTTTTACTATGGCCTCTACCATTTGGTCCATACTTAACAGGTACTTTTCATACATCGTGTTTCGTTCTTGTATGCTGAACTTGTTACTAATTATTTAAGGAGATGCCTGGTTTTTGTACTATTTTAGTAGATAAGGCTGATGCTCTAACTTTAGTTTTGTGGTGATATATGGAATGACCCAAGTAACCTGAGCTTTAAATGTGCTTTCTTTGTTTCTATGCTTCAAGGGAACATGTTTATTTTCTTCTTGGCTATCAACATTTCTTATTATGTTTTTTATAAACTCCCGTGGATGAGCATTTGTTTCTTAAAAGAGTCATCAACTTTTACCAACATTTCTTTGTTATTAGAAATTTTATCAATCCCATAGGGGGTAGCCAATAACGATAACTCTTTTTTAGAGAGGAGGATGATGAGAGTAGAAATGAAAACAAAGGGCTTCAGTAGATGACTTGCTGTAAATACCAGTATGAACTGTAGTATCTGAAAACGGTAAATTTCTACCTGGTATGTGTTCATTTTATGACTGGATGAACGGTATTCAAGAACTCATGAAAATTAAAAATAGATTGTAAATTAATGTTCCACACTCCAAATATGTCATCTATGAATCTGTATCAGATTGATGGGACAATATTCCCTCCTGTTTTCCGAGAATTACGTGCTTTCAGTTCAAGTATACACATAAATATTACAGCTAAGACTTCTGCTACCTTATAACCCATAGCTTTCCTCTGATTTGTTTATGAAATTCTCCGTTAAATCTTACATACTCATTAATTAACACAAACCTCAAAGCTCTTTCTAACAGAAAAATCGTAGATAAATCTCATTGTCTAGTCCAAATGATGAGTTCTGGTATATAACGAAAAGCTTATCTACACGAAAGAACGTGATAGTTTAAATAAAGTGAAAATGCGTAAGTAGTGAGTAAACGTTCAGTAAAATTTTTGTTGACTATTCAATCTTGACTTCTTGGGCAGCGACGTGCGGAGGCAAAAAATAGATTTGAGTTGCTATTTTTACAAACCTCAGTATTCGAGAATTTTAGGCCTTGGTTTTCCAAAATCATCCCGGCTCTTGTTGTTTAAACCTTAATTCTTTAGATAAAACTCACAAACTATAATAAACACTTTTGAACAGGATCTGATACATTGATTCTATTTTTTACTCTAAGTTACAAAAAGGAATGATATTCAATTTGCTATCACTCTATCTACGTTTCTAATTATAATTTATTACTTTTTGTGTTGCATTTTAATCGTGTTAAAAATATTCAAGAACAAAAAATACTGCTAGTTTACTAAGCTGTATTTAAACGTTAACGCCAGGATTTCATAAACCACCAAAAGTAATTAAGCCCGTTTCAACTAACTAAGTGTATTATGTAGAACCATAATTAGTTTGAAATAGCAACATCAGTTTAATGATACAAGATCCCGAAAGTTGTTAATTCGGCGTATGATTTAATATTCTTTAATTGTTCATACATTAATAAATGTCATCGTTATTTTTGAGTTCTATATCTGTTCGTCGGGCTTTATTAAAAATGATCTCAATAAATTCTTTTAACCATGCGACGCCCTCTACGATTCACTCATCTAAAGTGCTAAATAAAACTATTACATTGGTCTTCCTGAAATATAAAGAGAAAACTAGTTAAACTACTTAGATAAGTTTATTTCCATACTAATTGTTTATGGGGTTTTAATTCAACAGTAAGGAAACAACACATCTTTAGACTAAATAATGACGTCCAAATTTTAAGTAGTATGAAACTTTCTTTGTTTTGTTTGTCAACTTGGATACAGGAATTCAACCACAAGTCATTTCTCCGTTTGAATAAAGGAACACTTGATAATATGACCAGAATGCATATCACGAGTTACCAGACATGGTTTAGAGAAAACTGAAACTAAAAATCATCGGTGCAGCTGAGAAGAAGAATGTTGATCCTCGAACAAAAAACGAGCCTCAACACCACATTTACTTCTTAAACTGTACCGTCTGTTTGCTCCATTATTGTAAAAATCGTTTAGTGTTCCATAGGTTAGATTTCTCGTTTATGAGTTTTGGTAGTTACAGATACGTATGTGTCCATATCTATACTTTAACAAAAGTTTATTGTGACATTAATGTTAAGTACGTATTTTTATAGATCGTTCGCAATGTTACATAAATATACGTTATAAAAACAAAAGCCCAACAATTTTAAACATATTCAATCAAACGTTTCTGTATCTACAAATTCCATCATTAATAATCTGTAAAAAAAGATAGATTGACGGTGATATACAAAATATCTACAAGCTTATTAAGAGTATCAAACTAAAAATAAGAATAAAAGTAATACTTCTAAGTATGAAAAATATTTAAAGGATATATAAAGCAAAGAAAAAATCATTTACAAAAATTATCTTTTTTAAGATATAGATAGAGTGTTCATTCAACTTTAGTTAACTTTTTTTAATAAGTATTCCTTGATTGGAAGAAAGTGATATTATAATTTCGAAATGGAAATTATCAGTAAATATAAGTTGATCTTTGTAAGATATACCTAGCTACACAGTCGTTTTATCTGTTTATAAGTATTAATAGTAAGATTGGTACCTTTGTATTTCATTTGACTGATGACAAGAAAATGTAGCTCATACTAAGCAAATATACAGCTCGTTACAATATTCAGAGCTTACTGTTCAAATAGAAATAATTTGTAATGTTGTTATTCGTTGAACATTTTCAAAGTCGTTGTTGATAAATAACACTTAAACGCTGGGAACTTTACAGAAAATAAATGAAACTTGACAAATGTGATCTACCGTGATTGTCAGACAACATAGCAACATTTTTTTGTACCAAGTAATTACCAACTTGAGGTTTTAAAAAATGATAAGAAGTAAAAAACAAACTACTACTTGCTGAACTGATTGTTGCTTGAACACGGATCAGGAGGACAAAAGTGGCAAGCTGAAAGAAGTAAACATGACTGGAAACTCGCAATCATTTCTTTAATAGTCTGTCAAAAATCACATTGCATGATAATCACACGTTTGTTTAGAAGTTACCTAAAATATTAATTTAAAAGAAAACTCCTAGGTACAGTTTAGCATCTATTAAAGATATATTAAAGTCCTAGAAATAAAAAAAGCATAGGTTTTACCCAGTATTATATTTAAGACAAACTGTCAATGAAAATTCCCGATAAAATGTGGCTCATTACAATTCATATCCAGATTTATTTATTTTCTGTTTAAGTTTCTCTTAAAACAAATAAAAAAATAGATAAATGCCGTTTTCCAATATCTCGATTCAATATTTGGCTGTCCTTTTACGTCCACTTGATTAGCAACACTGTTTCAACCAAGTGCTTTTTCTCCAGAATGAAGAATACAAAGATGATTTACTGAATTCTCCCAAGTGTTTCTTAAAATAATACCTCTCTATTTTGTTACTGTACTATAGTTGATGATGTGAATATAGAAAATAACTGTGAGACTCCACACACGACTTTCATAGGCACCAACTAAAATACCCTCCCCCACCAACTTCCTAAAAATAACTTAAATGAAAAATATCTGGCTCTTTCTGACTCACTTCATCGATTAAATCTGAGCATATCGATTAATTCTCCACAAATACTCTTCCCAAGATCATATAGTACAAAAAAGAAAAGAAAAAAGAAATGGGCTTCTCCTGCTTCTCTTCCAAAACAAAATACATGATTTAACATATTTCTCTTTCAGAAGCCTGCTCTGAAACAAACTACGATACTCCAAACCTGACTCTGCAACAATAGAAACAATTTCTGGAAAACTTTCTCCAAGAACAATGTAGAAAAGTAAAATAGATGAACTGCTAGAGGTTTGATGAAGCGCGTGAAGTTTCTCCAATGGACACTCGTGAAGACGATGAACGATTGATTATTGCCACTTAATTGCTGTCACCGTTGGATCATTCTTACGTTGCTTGCTATTGGTAGCAAGTCATTTTTATCTACAGTCTGAAGCTGAAGGTATAGGTAGGAAAGAACATAAAAAATTAAAACACTTTGAGGTATGTGTGTTGCACGACAACGATTTCTCATCAGAGCTATCCCAGAGATCATTAACACTATTTTTTCTACAAAGATTCACTTCCAACTCAGCCATAGTAACCTACGATTGTAATAAAACATAGATTTAGTTTGTTTTTAGAAATTGGGGAAATCCTATTACTCCAGAAATCAATATATCTCTTTTTGTATTTGGAAATGACTTACAATCAAATAATTTTCTCAGTATTCACGATATATAAACTATTAATATTTATTATGTCTCAGATAAACGAAATTATGATTTTCGTACATAGTTATAGATATGAATTCTATGGATGTGTAAGGTATTTATATTTTGTATATGTACTTGTCGAAAAAAATAATAAATAATCCGATTTTCGTAATGATATTCGTGTGTGGTTTGAGATTGCTAGAATTTTAATCAAATTATGTCTGCCAACAGTGAAATATAACAGTTTGATTTGGTGTATCCAAATATGACCACTTTGTTAAAATTAAAATACATTGTTAATGTATTTTAATTTTAATAAATTGGTCATATTTGGATACACCAAATTTTCTTTTTTGCACTTTTTGTGCAGTTTACTTATGAGAACTAAGTAGTATAACTTTTATAATTAGATCGATACATTTACACATATCTGGAAGTACATTTTCAATTTTCTATGCTCTTAGCTCGCCTAAATTAAAAAAATCATAAATGAAAAATCTAATTCTATATACAAACACAAGTGTCCTAACACACTTATACGTATATGTAAATCTACATAGTTTCGTCCAATCATACAAGATTCGCATCACATATAACAGATTGTCAGACTAAGTAGCCTAACTACAAATTAATTGTATATTACTATCAGATCGCTGCTACCAGTTAGTTTATATCCTACTTTACGGCATCTAATCTGCTTCCGAGAGTAGTGGCAAGAGCCAAGAGTCGAACCTGGGTCTTCTTGTGAGAATTGTAGGTTTGCTATCCAGATTAGCTGCGGTAGTGTAGGTTATAAACTAATTGGTTACTAAAGTTGTAATAGCAATGAACCTTTCATAACTAATTCTTAATTAGACTTAGATAATCATTATTCGTAGAAACGTAAATTTATGGATATACACATCTAATTTGATGCTTTATCCTGATGTGACCACACCTTCTCGGTATCCTAACCATACAGTGTAGGTACGTCATCCCGCATAATTTGTATCAACATTTTCTTTATAGTTCGTAGAATTCAAATTTAAAAAGGCCCGGCATGGCCAGGTGGTTAGGGCGCTCGACTCGCAATCTGCAGGTCGCGGGTTCGAATCCCCGTCACACCAAACATGCTCGCTCTTTCAGCCGTGGGGGCGTTATAATGTGACGGTCAATCCCACTAGTAGCCCAAGAGTTGGCGGTGGGACGGCTAGTGCAGATAGCCCTCGTGTAGCTTTGCGCGAAATTCAAAAACAAACAATCAAATTTAATTAAATATTCACTTTTGTAGTATATTTTTTTCATTCTTTGAGAAATGTGTAACATAAAACCTGACTGAAATTTTGCTTTGTTTTGTTTTTACATTCTCTGTACCTTGTTGTGCAAATTGCATTCTTCTGACTTAATTGCTCTTCAAAATTCTGGACTCGTCCAATGTTGCTACAAGTTTCCTTCCTCCCTCTTTTTGAATTTTTCTTTTTATACTTTTTCTCTCACCAATGTGTCTTGAAAGGAACCTATGCACTTATAGTTTGTGCTTCTTTAAAAGAGCGAAATCTCTGTGAGTAACAAGTGATTATGAAGTTTCGCTTAAATCCACACAAAGACTAATGCGCTAGTCGTCTCTATTTGTGAACTGATAGACTACAGAAAAGGCAGCTAGTAAACAGCACGCTTCGCCAACTATTGGGCTACTCTAATCAAAAAATGAGATTTGACCGTTACTCTTACAACGCATTTACAGTCCTAAAGTGCAGAGCGCATTTTTGGGGCAACGGAATGCGAAATATGGACTCTGAGATTCACAGTCCATAATATTAGCCACTGGGCTACGCTCATACCCAACATTTTTATAGTTGTTATTTTTTAAATATGTGAAACTTGTCAGCAATCACTTTCAAGGAGGACTGTTTATTTCTTGGATAATGTGTGAATTTTGACAATAGTAGCAGAGTCCCGCTTGCTATGGCTTGATGTTCTTCATTCTTTAAGTTTGTGTGCCCTTTGCTATTTCAGTATACGTATATCCTCCTTGGTGTATTCCAATTCACAGGGTCGAGAAATTGCCGTTAACCAAATATATAAGTGATAAAAATATCGTCTTAGGCGCCATAACTGCATCTGTGGCGACATGCTACTTCGCTAACATACATAAATCACTCTTACATCGTACTATTAACATTATGTATAAATCTCTTGCTGTGTGATAGAGCAAATAAATATTTTGTTTTTTAATTCAAATTATTGTTAATAGATTACTAGATTATTTTTAGAATATAACTATACATGACAACATCAATTCCAGAGTGATTGTCAACTGGTTTTATTCTTCTTTCCACGTTATATTTTTAACTTTTTTCTTCTATCAAGCTTAGTAAGAGACGACTAGTTGTTTGAAAGAAGTGAGTATATGTGTAAAATAAATGGATTAGATATATTAATCAAATAGCATGGCTTTTTGTTTGTTTGCATTGATAGTAAAAACCCGTAATCAATGTACTGAATATTTACTACTGGCGATTTGTTCCTAATATTCACACATTACAATTAATAACTAAGTTTCATATCTATATTCATATTCCCAGTTCCCAAAAGAAAATGCAATGATTTCTATTTCATGGGTAGCTTTTTACTTTTTTTCCATATAACTCACTGTTATCTTGTAACTAACAAAAGTGTCAGAGTCAAATTGATTATATTTTTTAGATAAAAGTAACTTTTAACGTAGTATTTGTTATTTGTTTCTAGGGTAGAATATACTTGTTTTGTTTTATTACCCATACGTCATGATTAAACATTTTATTCTATTTCTGAACAGCAAACAGCACAATAAACACTAAATTCCAAACATTTCCAATAATCATGGATCAACCATGACATGACCCGACAAGTAAATACACTCACTTTTCGCTATGCTTGATATTAAGACAAACAGGAGTGCCATTTGTTTATACACATCTGTTGCTTAAAATAAAGCAAGATGGAAGGATGTGTTTGTCTTTTACGTATACAGTATCATCAAACCTTACGTGTTCTGGGCGATTGCGGATATTGGTTAATCTAAACGTGCATCCATGGAGATACATTAAAACACATGGTAGTTTACTTGGCTTCACTCTTCTGTCTCCCCTTGTTGTTTAAGATTTGCTTTGAAAAACAATTACAAATGCCTCAAAAGGGAAACTAGAGTCCTCTCACGAAAAGAACTAGATATGTTATAGTTTGTGTAAAAACAGATTTTCACATATCTGATTTACTGAATTCTATAAGATGTTAGTGTAATATGTGTAATATGTGTGGATATGCATTTTACATAGCATGAGATGTTTAAAGATTCTTGATATAAAGGATTGAAAATGATTATGGACTTACAGTAGCCACAAATAATGAATAAATAATTATGCACTTATAGTAGTCACAAATAATCAAATAAATAATTATGCACTTATAGTAGTCACAAATAATGAATAAATAATTATGCACTTATAGTAGTCACAAATAATGAATAAATAATTATGCACTTATAGTAGTCACAAATAATGAATAAATAAGTGCAGCTAAGTGGTTACTTCGGTATTTTTTGGCATGGTTATGAGTGTTAATTGACCTATTTTTTTAACCCAGGTGTCGTTTCATTATGTTTGTTTGATGCTTTGGATCACTGTCTTGCTGGAAAATGAATCTCTATTCAACAGGTCTTGTTCCTAAGAGAATGGTGACATGATGGATAAGTATTTAACTATGTCTGTCAGAAATCATGGTACCAAATATTTCGTGCAAATTTAGTACCATTGACTGAAATACACTCCATACTTCACTGTATATGTTATAAGTTGTTCATGATACAATCTCATCTCTGCCTACGAACAAACAGTTTTGATTATTTCCAATCAGTTTGAAGTTGGTTATATCTATAATCCTGTAGCTTTTGAGCATCTACATATAATGAAGCCACTTTATGGTAACGTGCAACTTACTGTTCTGGAGGTGAAATTTGCACTTGAGAAGCCCCAATCTCATGACAGTTACATTTAAAGAATATTATACGCTGTTTCTATTATTATTGCTAATACTGTATTAATGTGTCAAATAGTACATACATTAATTTTGATATGCTTGAGTAAAGAATGCGTTTGTTTTTTTATATAAAATGCCGTTTATTTCTATTTAATGAAGCTAACTTGAGTTTACAAATAGTATTTAGTAACATCCGTATCACCTATAAAAAATATTGGATTGTCCTACGAAAACATCAACAGGATATTACAATTTGTATGGACGGCATATTCATTTTCAAACACCTACTAGAATTTATTGAATCAATAAAAAAGGAGCTGCATAAATGATATTAAATAAAATAGTAAAAACCAAGGTTTATTCTTTAGGCAAAATGGATAGTCAAACTAAAATGGCTGGTCATTAACTTATTAGCGAAAGGTAGGATGAAGAATTTCACGATCCTAAGTAGAAAAAGCGCAACAAAACGAAAATGGAAGATTAAAACGTCAGCTGAAATGTCAGTAATGGTATATCAATAATCTCTCTCCCTAGGAAAATCTTCAAAAGATACCGTTCCTCAGAAATACTATGATCCTACTTCTCAGCATTAAAGGACTAAGTGAAATTTCGGCATTCGAGCTTCTTGGTAAAGTATTGCACTGGAAATATTTCATACTAAACATTTACGATAAAAGAGGCAGTGTTAATGGAGTTAATCATTTTTTTATCAAATAACACTAGCGTTGTACTTGAGTACTAGCGTTGCTATAAAAGAAGTGCAGCTGTCATCAAAAATTGGAACAAGCTTCAAAAATTCTTCATAAGAAAGTTGCTAATAAACCAACTACTGAATGAACAAAAGTACAAAATCTATGTATTCATAATTTCGAAATATCTCATCAAGTTAAGCAGTGACATATATCTTGTCACCTATTACAATTCAGATTGTTAGTGAATGGCTACTAGCTTTACGGCTATGCTTGTATCAGAACCACCTTATTCATGGTATTGCACAGCGTATTTATTGTACGTACAAGAAATGACTTCCCCATATTCTTTTGAGTCAGTTGAAGTTTTATAATGAGCTAGTAAATTTATATGGAACCTATTGGCTGAACTTGTACACAAAAGTCGATTATTGAGATGAACATATGAAATAATTTTTTTGTATTTTTCCGTAAACAGGAATAACATTCTGAATCATTTTCTACAATTGCTATGCATATATTTACACATGTGAACATATGTGTTGTGCTTTAAAGATCTATTTAACAGCAGAAAATAACTCACAGTGCCATTATGCATACCAACTGACTTAATCTATCTCTAATAAATAATTTAACTTATTTTAATAATTGCAACTTACTAGCAATTGGTCAGTCATAAAAACAGATCTCAGAGACTGTAGATCATATTTTGGGCGTAACCTTTCCTTTACCTCAAATTGAAACAGCTGCTCCAACAACCTGGTGTCAAATGCTAGTTCTAATGAGAGAAGGCTCAAAGTTGTAGTATTATTTTAAAACCTGATGTTTTAGCCGATAAACTAATAACTTAATAGAAATGTCTAAAATGGTCCCCGAGTTCAAATTATAGTCTATTGTTGACCAACGCCTGAGTTATTATTTTATTGTTTCCCTGAAACTCTATATATTTAAGATGCAATTAGTAACATTTCTGTGTAAGAACTGTAAAGTTCAGCTTTGACGTGCTGAAGAGCATAGGACAATTTTGTATTTGCTGTAAAGCTATGAAGGCTATCTGCTGCTGTCCCTAATTTTGTACTACTGACCAGACAGGAGGTAACCACTCAGCAGCACTCACCATCTATACTAAGGGATTGACTATCACTCTTATAACGCACCAATGTACGGGAAGTATTTTGCGCTATAGGATGAATTCAAACTCTGCTCTCTAGGTCCACATAGAACAAAATACAACACAATATCGAAATTAGCATCAGTAATGCATACGTATATAGCACTAACACGCGAATCTTGTGTTTCATGCTTACTGCGTTCATCTTACAAAAGCAAATACTTGGGCACTTTATCTGCGTTCTCCTCTGTTGAAACGTATAGAGTAAAACAGCTTACATACTTTTAAAATAGTGAATTATTTCTGGGAACAAGGTATATAACCACTCATCTCTCAATGTAACAATTACTCATCTGTATTTTTCTGCCTTTCTTTGTCTGTTTATGTATATCGATATTTATTGTATCCATTATGTTTTGATCCATTACTATCTGGAAGTATTATCTTTCCTATCAAAGTTTTTGTTAATCAAGATATTTTTTATTTCAACATGATTAAACATCAACGAGGAAATCCAATACTATTATATTTATCGTTACGGGCGGCGTATTGATAGGTATCTTTAACGTGAACTGTTATATCACCTTATTTTTATTGAATCTGTCTTACATCTAACTCTCCGTTATTAGATTGCTTATTTCTTTATCTAGCTATTTTAGAGTGGTCTTCAAGCCAAGCCACCGACATCTAGTTATTTTCAATCAATCTTACTTTTGTCTATATATTAGTCTACATTATATACGAATTAAATACATCTATTCAAAAGGTCTGTATGAACATAAATTTATCTGTTTAGTTGCCAGCCTAGCTAGCTTTTTTTATAAATAACTATATTAATATTTTAACCTATCTATGTTTGTCAGTATATATATATATATATTAAGTACCACATTATCTTCTTAGTTAAGTTTGCCGATTTATCTATTTTTTGGTTTCTTCTGAATAAACTAACTATTTAGTTAAATGTATATGTCCATTACCAAGTAATTCTTTGTCCTGTAATTAATCAAACGTGGATCATACACATGATTGTGAGGACAAGAGCTCTTAGTTGTATGTGCGACTTATAGCTCTATTGTCAAGCTGTTCAAATTTATACCATTTACAATTCTCTATTGAGTAGTGAATGTAATGAATACACCAGCTTCGTCTTAATTAGAATGACAGGTTTACATCCGGTGATGAGACAGAAAGAATCATTTCTTTGCTTTTACTTAAAACAATATCCTACATATTTTGCGAGACAATTAAAGCCTATATAATAAACAATAAAAAACAATCCTATTAAAGTTAATGAATTATATTAGATTTATAAACATATATATATAGCAAAGTATTGGAAACTTGGAAGTGACACAAAAATTAACTACTTGATTAACGAAAGATGCAGTCTATCTCAATTTAGAATTTTAGAATGTTCGCTTAAATAAATCATAAAAGTAAAAATAGCTATTCGAGGATAGTGTTATTCAACCTTTCTGAAATACTTTTTTTTTGAAACCTGGACTTTTCACTAGAGATAATATGGAGCAGTGAATAAATATAAATAACTGTAACATCAAATAAAAGGAATAATTTACGGATAAAAAGCACACACTATCCTAGATGAAGTATTTCAAAATTTTTCTTCAAAACAAAATGGCAATCTAATTATTGGAGTAGCATGTCAAAACAAATTTAAGGGTCTATCGTAAAATATAAAATCACGTGACAATTAAAAACATATTTTAGAGGAAATATTAAATCGGTGAATGTCCATGTTTAGTTTTGAAGGGAATATACTTTTAATACAGAAACTCAGTTAGAAAAGGGTTCGAGGGAATTAACAGATAGGTGGTAAAGAAATATGCTTTTATCGTTTAAATGCTATCAATACCTCCTATTAAACTTGCACACACACACACACATAGTGGGATTGACCGTCACATTATAACGCCCCCACGGCTGAAATGGCGAGCATGTTTGGTGTGAGAGGGATTCGAGCCTGTTTACTGATGTTACAGATATAACTAACTCATAATACATCTAATCTTAGCCTATAATCATAAAGCTAAAAACCAGGTTTCGATATTCGTGGTGGGCACAGCACAGATAGCCCATTGTGCTGCTTTGTGCTTAAGAAGAAACACACAAACAAAATAAATATAAATAATACAATAAAAAGGAGAAAAATATTGAATCCGTTTTACTATGACAAAGGAAAATAACTCGAGTTTTAAAATATTTTCTTAGACCTGTAAAAACTGATCTTGTAACAACATCTAATCAATCTTTTTAAAAGCTTCCGTGCGGTAAAGATAATTTTTATTCTTATAGATAAAAAAAATTCAATACGTCCAATCTTCAACTTAACCTTTCCCTCTCTGTACAAGAATCTAACCTCATGCTGCGACATTAGAAGCTGTGCCCCCACGAGTATCGAAATCCAATTTTTAGCGTTACATGCCCCTATACTTACCACTGAGCCACCTTTGTTTTTTCATTAGATAAAAAGTATTAGATAATCACTCAACAACATTGGATTTAAAATGATCTATCTGGCCTAAACTCACAAGATAGAATATAGTTGTGTAACTCACTGTGCTGTGCCATTTTTATAGCCATTAGTAAACCCGTATCATACCAGCAATAGGAGGTTTGTCAACAGTAAAATATACATATAAAACCTTAAAGAAGCACTATTTTGATGCCATTTACGATGTACTTATTCAGACCCACATCAACTTATAAATGACAAATGTAAAAAATGTAATGACATAGATTCCTTATTAGTGCTCTGCCCACCACGTATATCGAAACGTGATTTTTGGTCGTAAGCCTACAGATATACCGCTGAGCCATTAGGTAGCTATGTTATTGGAAGAAGTGGCCAAGGACTTTACTCTGAAATTTGTTATTTTTCTGTATGTACATATCTATGTTAAAACATCTCAAACTAACCAATTATACATACGAGAAGAAAATTAGAATACCTAACTTTTTGTACTTTGATAAACTTCAGGTTTTCATCTTTGTACAAGTTTTAAAAAATACTTTTTGTGTGCTCACTTTGGATATTTGCACAAAGATACTTAAAGGCTATCTGCGATGAAAGTTAATAATTTTGAGCTGATAGACAAGAATAAAGGCAGCTAGTTAACAGCTAACTCCTGGGCTTCTCTAATCAAACATTTTAACTGTCAATAAAAAACTTGCTTCATCCATTTTATATTTAATTCATAACTTAAGCTACACTTTTATCCAAACCTTCTATTTATTTATCTAAAACTTAACCTTAGAAGACATTTAACATGTACGTTTAGGCTTGTAAAGTTACATTAATTCGAATACCAAACACAAGTTATATTAACGCACAGTTTTACACTGAATTTTACTTGAATAATTTAACGTAAAAATTTTACTCGGATACTGTGCCCTTCTGATTATTCTAATCAGCTTCACATTAAAACGGTGGCTATAAACTTTAACGTAAGAATGCTCATTAAACATTTAGCAAGGCATCCTAAAATACAAAATTGCATAGGATTATATTTCCTCATGCTAACTTTATAACCTAATGGTCGAAAAAAGTGAACTCATTTAAGTCTGAATAAACAGACTAAAACTATAATTCATTAGTTTATTTTATTTAAACAACGTGTTTTAGTACGTATGTATTAATCTGTATATAATAAATAATTTCAAAACTTTATTTCTTCAGTTTGTGAAAGTTTTATTGTATTATCTTAACAGTAGTTATCAAGTGTGCTACAAAGCATTCGAAAATAAAAAGTAATATATCTAAAATTTTAATAACAGCTGTATAACGCTAAAATACACGAAATAGCAAGATGAAACGATGAAAAAAATGCCTTTCACACTACAAAACAACTATTTGTTTACTTCCAGTGCAATTTACTTCAAGAGTCTTCCATTCGAACAGATTTCTTACAAAATTTGAAAATTAATGCATTGCTCAAAAACGTGTAATAATATTTTTAGTGATTTGCTGTCGTCAGTATTTTAAATTATTAACTAATTTATTACTCGTCACACATTAATCTGTGAAAACTATTTATATACGACGGAGGTATATTGTTATTATAACAGTTCAGGTCCAGTCACATACTTCATGAAAAATAAACTCTCATGCAAAAAAGGATGACTCTAGAATTAATGACAAAAGTTGAGTTTAATTTGGACAATATTTTTGCCTCACTAATCTTCTTTCTTATATATATCTATCATTTTTAGCGTTGATGTGATTTAACGCAAATTGCTTGGATTTCTTTTCAAATATCTTGCCCTTAGTAATCTATACAATGATATGATGTATTGTTTACCAATTTTTGCTGCTTAAAGTGATACTAAATTCTTACTGCACTTTATATATGTTCCTTACCATTCTGGTTGCCTCGTAACGAGGCGTAACTAGCACATAATAATTTATTTAATAGTTGATTCTATAATATCTGCTTCTTCAACACAAAGGAGGATTTTATCTATACGAAAAAAGTTCTGTGGATCGAAAGCAGTGTCTCCACTAATGGATTTTTCATTATGGTGGACAATAAAGTCCAACCCGTTTTTCATTATGGTGGACATGAAAGTCCAACCCGTTTTTCATTATGGTGGACATTAAAGTCCAACCCGTTTGTCATTATGGTGGACATTAAAGTCCAACCTGTTTTTTTTTTAAATATCGCGAGCTTCTTTACTTTTATAAAAATAACGAATGCTGCCATTGTAAATGCATTACGAGTCAAGATTTTTATAACCAAAAAATTTAGTGATCCTATTATCACAGATACTCAAGCAGAAATGAAGTTTTGCATGAATATCATTCATAAGTTATAAACCTATGTAACTTAAACCTTTGCCTTTAAAATGCATGTAACCACTGTATGGTTGAAGTTTTGTGAATATCTTTATATTCAGCAATGACACAAATATAGTAATTAATGACAATATTCAGTGCTAGCAAAAGTAGCCGGCAATGATGAACTTAAAATGTAATGCTATAGACTGGGGCGTAAGTCAATCTGTTCCACTATTTTGAGCCGTAACACACAAATCGTTTCTCCGAGACAAAGGTACCTGTGCTACATTCGGCAATAAATGTCATTTTCTTTTTTGTTCTGTTGCTTATTCCTTTAAAGTCGATCTTTGGGGGTTGCACCTGAATTCCTTTATCAAATTTCTTCGACATTCGTTTAGCCAGTACCTTACAACAATTTGTGACACCAAACAAACAAACGGATAGCTCTTCTGTTATATTTTTTCTCTATTTCATTTTTATGGTGTCTCCGAAATAGAGCATCCAAAGCGAACATTAAGGGTTAATGGTTGTGTGCATGTATTTAAGATATGACAAATAAGCTACCCAAGATAATTCAAGCTTTATATAGATAACTTTTGAATTTTTTTAAATAGATTTCTCAGTTGTACATGAATGTTTTTTTAAATATGTGAAAGTGTCGAGGTAGCAGAGAAACCGAAATATTAGTTTTAACAAGAAATATTACTTCTTTTCTTTTTGTTTCCCATTTTTATCTTGAATTAGAATTTTATCCTGTTAGAACATTTCGGTGACACATGTTCTGAAATTATTTTCTAACTCAACTATTCGGAAGAATGAGCTTCTGCTCTAATGTACTTTTATAATAAGAACCAGTCTCAGGGTGTCAAAGGTACATATATTTCATTAAAAAGCTGGGAGTCTGAACTAAGAAACATTAACATTAATTAATAACTTGTCAGGTTATTACTGTTAGTTTCTGATCCGTAGAAGTATTTTGGATGAATAAAACATCTTTCATATAATGAATATGCATCAACCTTGCACAGTACAAAGAAAGAAAAATAGTTTCTCTCCTCTACCCCCTATAACTGTCTAGCACAAAGGAGTTGAATGACATAAAACAAACATCTTAGCAACATTTCTCTCTACAGAAATCAGTAAATAAAAATATCTCAACATATCGGTTTTGTCGACGAATCTTCGGTATAAACGTTTCGTAAATAAGCATTAAATTAAACTACTAAACGGTAATCAATACATTCAGTGAAAAGTTTGTTTATAATTTAAACACAAATTATAAACGAAATATACTCAACTACATTTAAAAACATCTTACACTGCGTTTCTGTTAACTAAACAACGCTGTAACCTATAACAAAAACAATCCCAAAAGATAGAAATATGGCAAGAAGAGCGTTGTTTTACTTACTTAATAGTTAACTATAAGTGTATGTGATCAGTTATAAATTAGTACAGTTAAATATAATTCCTACATCATGATGTAATGGGTAACTAAATGTCCTTTGCGATTTAAATGTAAAGTTTAATATTAATATTATGGTACTTCATGTTATATATAGAATATATAACTAGTTTCACCTGAACGTTGTGAGTTGAAATTATCATATGGTGTTAGAATTACTGAAGCAAATTGTTACCTACAATTCAGAAATAAAATGATTTGTAGAAATTTTCATATCCGAGGCAAACATGTGTATCAGTAATTGGCAAAAGAATGAATGTTTGTTTGTTTGTAATTAAGCACAAAGCTACACAATGGGCTGTCTGTGCTCTGCCCACCACGGGTA
>NW_013667132.1:149583-179291 GCF_000517525.1 Limulus polyphemus
GCTGTGCCACTGGGGTGCAGAATGAATGGATACGCGTAATTTGTATTTACACGTTAAATGTGTAATAAAAGTATTTCTAAAATGTATGTAAAATTTGTATTAAATTCTACTTTTTCCTAAAAACTTTAAGTAAGAAGTAATTACAAAAATTGTGGTAAATAACTTACAAATCTTTGTAATATTTTCTGAGTTATGTAAGTTCCTTTACCAATTTTTAACATTCAAAGCATTGGACTTTCCCCCCTTAACGCTTATGATTTTTATGAGTGATACAGCTAAGACAGTTCTGACCTTTAACCTTCCTTTTTTTCCTGATATCCAAGATCAAGAAGATAAAATTTTAATTGAGATAAATTATACCATTACCCACTGAATAAATAAATCTGTCATGAGTTTAAAACCATTCGACTTAACTTGTTATTGTTGTTTTTTTTTGTTGTTGTTTGGCATCTAATATTAACAACAGAAGGCCGAATACAAGACTACGAAGGAAATTACGTTCTGGTAAATCGCGTTTTTGTCTCGTAAAGTATTCTGTATCTGTATTTTTACTTTTATTCCAAAGCTAATAAGGCCTATCTGTCGCTGACTATAATTTCAAACTACTGACCAGAGGGTAAGCAGCCACTCAATAGCACTCTTCCACCACAATCCACACTAAGAGATTAACTGTCACTCAAGAGCTAGGAATAATTTGTGGTAACATAAATTTCGGAGTTTGAAGTGAAATGATAGTTTTAAATATAATAAGCTTAATGTAATGCAACTATTTATTAAATTTTCGGAGAGATAGCTATTTTCTTACAATAAAACTTCCAATTTGTTTGAGAGATAATACCAATCTCGTTTCTTTGACAGTTTACACGATCACTATTGTCACATATGAATTACTGTTATCTGCTTATGTACTAGTTTTCTGGGAGTTCTGCTTCTACGATAAAATAATGTGCCCTCAACATTATCCTAGAGAATCGTCTACTTTACTTGGTAATCTCCTGAACAAAAATAGCAAATAGAGTTTCTCTGAAAAGGATGTAAGCTTTTATGTTTCATAAAGACGTTAGGTTTGTTTTAAAATGGACGGGTGTGTGAATGTTTGACGACAAAGGGACGTGAGCTCTCAAGCAATGTGGACTATGATCCTTATCTATAGGTTTTCTTAGACATGAAGTAGAGATAACCTCAGTAAGAGATTAATTAAAAAAGCATTCTTTCTGTCAGCTTTGATTAGTAGAATATTGTTACAAATTCGACCATCGAACTGCTTAGGTTGTGTCCAAAGCCATTTCTTTTTAATCTAACATGTGGCTAAAGTTCAATCACATTATTCTCTATTAATCTAACACACGTTTCCATTGAGAAAAAATGATGTCACTTTGTTATTGCCTATTTACAAAGAGAAAATTGGTTATTATTACCATTTTTAGCGTGGTCTGTATTTCTCTCATACACAAAAGATGTTTGCAAGTTAATATTCCCTACTCCTTTTAAATATAAGAAAATCTCAATAAACATCAACAGAAAATGTACAAAACTTATATAAAAAGGATATTTTTAAGTGGAATTTCTAGATAAAATGATAACTATTACTGTGGTATTTGCCAAAATCATTGTTTTGTAGAATTTTTAAACAAATCTATCCTTACTTTATCAAAGCATAAATCTCTTCAGGAACTATAAGCACTTTTCAAGCAGAATTGTACCATTCTTATCATCAAAATTATTACAAATCTAAAACTCTTCTGATTCCTAAATAATTTTATAATCGCATCTTTCATTGTTACTGAAATATTTGCATTGTCAAGATAAACTTGAAACATAACAAACATATGGCTAATTTTCAATGGGAACAATAATTCCTTGACGAACTCTGCAATTATAATCATGGATCTGAAATAATGCGGAAATCAAAGTGTAATGTATAATCTGTAATCTTAGACATAATATATAATATTTCATTAACACATTGACATAAACTGCGTTAGCTTTAAGTTCCGTTTCTTTTTTGTTTCAATAAAAACACCCTCCTGTGCTCCAGGACTTATGACTCTAAAAATCGCGTTTTGATACTTGTGGTGGGCAGAGCATATATAGCTAGCTAATTGTGTAACTTCGTACATAGCAGCAAACAAACAATCAATAAAAACCCGCAGGCCTAACTGGTATGTATTTAAACGATTGTGAAATATTCACCACTATACTTGAACAATCCATTTGAAAATGAAATACATTCCATGTAATTCCTCCTACATATGTTTCATAAAACGCCCTCGTTAAATCGACAATTTGTACAGTTGATGCTGCATCTAAATGTTCTTAATTATTTACCTTCAACAACAGTTTTGTATATAAATGATAACAAATTATTGTACTAGTTTCATTAGTTTATAGCTTACAATTTTTGGCCATATTGACTGTGTAAGTGTATTATATATATGTATTTAAACAGGGTGTTCCAGAAATAACTTCTCTATTTGGAACATTAATAAAACCATTATTGTTAAGCGTAAGTAGCTAAAACTTTGTATGCTCTACAATTTAGACATGAGAGGTATAATAATATCAAAATTAATGTAATATGTTTATTTTCATTAATTAATTACCAATGATGACTAACTAGTTGTGTGCAGTTATGAAATACTATAAACATGAAAAGTATGCAGCTCTGATAATACTTAAACTTATAGATCAACCACACGGAATATGATGATGCTGACGATCACCAATGGAAGTCATATTGAAGATTTATCATAAAATTATTATGTTAAAGATATTTCTATAATAATCAATGAATTATAATTCATTTTAATTGTACCATAAATCCCGGAGTAAAATTAGTACGTATCCAAAGTTTAATTTATTAGCGCTTTGTAATAATGGTTTATTAAATGGTTTCTTAAACATCCTGTATTTGTATACATTTCTCACTGTTCATTGATTATTTTAAGTCGAGAGCCACACGGACAGAGTTGTTAAAATGTAGTTTTGCAGATATTTTAATTTGTAACGTGGCTTACATTTGTTGCTATCATATGAACGATGTTTTATTAGATAAAATTCTGTGTAACATGTTATACCTTTGTCATGAGGAGCAACACTAATTTCAAAACGTTTTTCTGAGTAAAACAAAAAGTAGATTGCAAAGAAGACCAGGTGTGAGTTTGGGTTTAATAATTTAAAAATTGTATACGGTTATGTTTTCAGTTTCTTATCTAGTACATTCATTAGGCTTTGATGTTTTGTTTAAAGTACTCAAACTCGGGGAACTCTACAGCGTCAATTGAGCTGGTTTAAAGGAAAAAAACGTTCAAGAAAAGATATCCAGTGGGAGGTACGAAGTTTAAACTCATTTTAGATAGTCAGTTTATACATCTGACATGGAATAATAAAGTGAACTTGAAAAATAGTTGATTAAGAATCAAAATTAGTAAAGACACCGAAATTGTTTTTGTTCTTCAGTTTCCTATTTAGTCGTGAAAGTAAAAATGTACAGAAACATAAAGCTTTTTTAACATGAAAAGGAAAAATTAATATTTTAGAATGTTTAACAAAGTTAACTTTTCCTCAATATCAACTTCTGAAAGGAAAAAAAAACATATCCTATATGAAAGAGATACCTTGCAAGTTTAAACTGCAAAAATTTAAAACATTATAACAAGCAAATTTTTCATTAACAAATCTGTAATAGTCAAAGTGATGTATCATTTTTATTATATTTTCTTTCTTTTTTAAAACTATTTTTATTCCAAATTTTACACGGACTTATTTACTTTCTCCATCAATATACTGAGGCCTTTTTATTGTGTTAGATAAAGAAACTGCACTTCTTTCAAGACGATGTAAAATTTGGAAATAATGTGTATGTTAGCGTGCTGGACTATAGATCTATGGGTCCAACAATCGCGTCGCATTGCAGCAAAAACAAATAATAATGATAAATATCAATCTGCAATTAAAGACCATGGGTGTGTTATAAAAAGTTAACGATGAGTGCTAGTGATTAGCTGCCTCCCTTCTATCAGTCTAGAAATAAATACGTCTGG
Source organism: Limulus polyphemus (assembly GCF_000517525.1). Classification (NCBI taxonomy): domain Eukaryota; kingdom Metazoa; phylum Arthropoda; class Merostomata; order Xiphosura; family Limulidae; genus Limulus; species Limulus polyphemus. The sequence continues at coordinate 153,627 of NW_013667132.1, forward strand.
AGCAGGTAGCTATGCGCGAATGTTTGAAAATAAATAAATGCCATCTGTCTACGGACTTCTATCTACTGTCTACTTAAAATGAACCTTTTAAAACCACACTTTTGTTAAACAATCTGTTCGAGTGTGTGGGTTTTCTGCATTTTATTACTTTTACTATCTGGCTATGTACAGATATATTTCATTCGATATTGTCATTTTATAAGTTAATATCTTGTTCTTTGTCTCGGTTGATAGATCTGCCATCATGTTGGTGATTTTTTTGTTGAACTAAGACTTTTTCTTTTTCAATGTTTTGCTGAGTGCAAATTGTTTGGCTCATACATGAGAAGAGTTAAAATAAAAGGTTCATATGTTGGAACACTTATATATACTGTATCAAAATAGACTTGTATTTTAAGGTATTGTTCTTGTTCGACAGATTTGACTTTAGCTACGAGGGCATTTACTTGACTGGATGTTTAAAATGAGAACTTGACGTTATAAAATTAAAAACTAAAAACCCGCTATCCACTAAACTTTGACTTTCGTTTTGACTTTTACAAACAGGATTTTATAGATTATGACTTTTTTGCATCAATATTTCCATAACAATTATGTCTGTCTATGCAGTTTGTTACTGAAAATTATATAAGTTTGTGACTGTGCGCGAGCCTCACTATGCCATTAAATACTTTTTCGGCCGATTTTAAAGAAAACGCACTTTCAGAACTGTCAAGCAAATACTAAAGTGAATACGCAAAATAACAAGTGAAGTGAATTTACCAAGCTGGCCAGTTTCTGAATCTGGAGTGAGGAGAGGCTACCAAGACATACCCGAATCGGACAAGAATAACAAGAATTATGATTTACCATACTTTCAATTCAGAAAAAGGATCGCACCGCGGCCCTATAATCCAGTTATACGTATATCACTGACTATTACAAATTATATATGCAGGAGAGAAACTCCTCAACTCATACCAATTTATACAAGCGTCTGTGTTACCCTTTCAGATTTATTCGCCCTCCCAAGAAGTTCACACAAATATAAGTCCAAATTGATACAAGCTTCTAGCCATTGTCATATGCAACGTTTATCTAAATAAAAGAATTGGCATGTGTTTACGACCTCTCAACCTCTGGTTTAACGAGAATATCATAATTACATGCAGAACACGTCCAAGAAAATTGAGAAAAACTACCTTAATATAGAGACAGGTATATTCTACAACAGGGGTAAAAGACTAATATATATTTAACTTAAACTACGACCCTTACCTTCCCTGCCTCAGAGTTTGTTAAACTCAACACTAAATTTAAACATTAGTAACCATATCTGCTAAGTTAACTATAAGTGTTAAAGTGCTGTAATAATTTCATTGTTATGACTCGCCAGACGTCATTAAACCTATACAAAGACATCGAAGAGAACCACAAAAACTAAAAAAAAACAGTAAAAGTAGTCCGTAGGTGGGACAACAGTAATTCTATGGACTTACACCAGCAGATAGCTTAATGTGGCTTTGCTCTAAGACAAGGAACACAAACAGCAAAAATAAATAAAATTATAATAAAATAATTTCAAAATAGAATCAAAATGAAAGTGCAGTGAAATTAAAAGCACGATTTAAAAAAAAGAAAATGAGCATTAAATTACGAAAAACACTTATCACACCAGCCAATGAGTACAAATAAGATAAAATTATACAAAACAACATGAGGCAAATTACATATTTATACACAAAAATCATAATTTGAACTTTACCTAAGAAAATAACATTAAAATCTAATGCATGAAAGTCAAGGTTACAATAACAAATTGAAAGTAATTAAAATCAGAGTTAAACCATGAAATAGATATTATTCAAGATTCAGCATATTACAACAGATACAAATAAACAAAATTAAGGTATTATAAACCCTAAGGAAGTATATATAAATCTAAAATCCTAAAACAATCATAGTACACATGAAACAAAGCCAACATAAAATTGAAGGCTATACAGACTTTAATAATTTGCTGATATTGATATGGACTTCAGCTACTTTTACATTTAAACCATTCTTCCATACGACTTGATGGCCTTACCAGGGTCGGTTACTGGCTTATCTTCACATGTAGTTGGCCATAGTGGACATTATTCCCTCAAAAGTTTATAAGGCATAAAAAGACATCTGGATGATGGGTTTTACACAATGATACTTCACGCCAATAAAATGCATTTTCGACGCATTAGACAGAAGTCCCTTATTAGGTAGTTCATCATAATCCTTTGATGAGTATAATAAATTATCAGGAACTACACAAGATTCTTGGTTCCATTAACAAGTAAGGACTGAAAACTAGATGTGAGCTCAACATGTAATAAATTCAAAACTCAGCTGGCGAAGTAAAGTTAAATAATTATATCACAAACCAATCCTTTCTTTGAAGATATCATGTGAATAAGGATGAAGCACGTGACCAGTGCATTCATCAATATCATTCTATAATAATTTGTTCCACAACTTCCTCAACTAGATTCCTGACTGGTGTTGGCCATGGCTACAGTTACTAGTCAGCGAATTCAGCTATCTCACATTTAGATGAGTTATTTCCCCATTGTCTGGTTATTGTAGAAAGAAATATTGTTTCCAATGGGGAAGAGTGGGTGAAATTAGGCCAACTACTTTGCAATCGGTGACAAATAGCGTTTATCTTCAAGGAAATTTAACAACTCATAAGGAGGTTTCTGAAAATAGTTTAATATATGCTAACCAAATATATTTGATGTCCAAACTACTCAAAAACAACAATTACATTATATTTTCCTTCATATTAAATGAACAGTGGTCACATAACCTATCAACATCTCAGCTACAAAAAGTTAAAACTATTCCTTTACATCAATGAAAAGAATGGATCCACAGTGTTTTTTTTCATATGATATAGTAACTCTGTGTTTTACTTTTAGTAAAATCCACATGCTCATGAATATTTGAATGTGAGTATAAACCTGATGTATCATTTCCTTGCATACAGAATATACAGCCCATGCAGTGTTTATTTCTCAAATGTTGTCTAAGCTGATCAATGCAGTTTTCACCAGATGTACCACATCTTAATACTACAAGTCAAAATATTTTATTAATATGAAACTTTGTACATCCTTATATATCATATTTGTGTATATAATTAAGTACACAGGAAGTGTTTCAAATGCATAATGAATAACATACTTATAAAATGTCGCACATTAACTTTCAGTACAGTGGCCTATTCTGCTATAAACATCGGTCCACATCACAGTTAAGTACCTCGACTGCAAAATGCGCTCATGTACCAACAGTCCAACGTATGTGCACAAAGGATCACATAGAAATTACTTTCACTAACATAACACGGGATTCATCCCAAACCACAATTTTCATTCATCTAAGGGTTGTGAAAAACCAGGTACTCCAGGTAAATACAAATAAGTAAGAAAATATCTAGCAACATTATAAACATTTGGCCTATTCTGAACTACACAGTCTATATTAAATTATCATGCTATTTTAGAGCACAACTATCTTACTGAACTGCACAAATACACAACACAAAGTTGTATAAATATGTATGCGAGATTGCAAGTTCACTTTGGAAATTTATATAATCTCATATCCAGTAACAGTCGCCAGAAACCTTCACCTGAGTTGTTGCAAAGCCACATTGAAACTATAACAAGTTTTTCAGAATTTTCAGTCATGATCAATAATTACCAAAAATTGATTTCCCTAAGATTTTATCTAAGAATCTCAACTGTACTACCCGTGTATGGTCTTCTCCACAAACCTTCTGCTACAACTTCTATAAACAGATTAAACTCTTACTGCCCAATAGCTTGAGAAGTAAAGTGTCACACTACAGTTACCAGCTAGATATCCTAACTGTAAAATAATTAAGTGGCTGTCACATGATGTGCTGCATATAAACCTTATTATGAAACTCTAACACTACTTGTTAGCTTGGAAAGCAACAAACACCTCTTTCATTCATTCATTGATTTTTCATAAACTGACCAACTTAACTAGTCATGCAGTTAATCCCAGCCATAATGAATGGGAGGTTGTTTTTCTCATCTTAGACAATCATCAGAGCAAAATAAATATTTTTTTCACTATCATTTTCTCATGTCACTCTTCAGAAACAGCCAGAAGTATACTATGAACATGTTTTTCCTTATCAGCTGAGATGAGATAAATCGTATAACCTAGCATTTTCTTCAGTAGAGCCAACCTGATCTTCCACCTTTGATTCCTAGAGTAACCAGTTTCTTAACTTATCAGTGATGTATAGTTTAAGCTTGTCTACGTTGTTGAAGCATCTATGCAGACCACACAACTTCTATAACTCATAATTAACTTCATTTCGCTGTCAACAAACGAAATGCAGACCAAGATAACCAGTACCGTGCTGTTTGTGCACTACAGGCACTTCCAACAACCATATCCAATCATAAAGCTCAGACATTTTTCCGGCTCTATTTTGACATTCATCCACTTTACCCATTTGCTTTCACATGAATTCACACACACACATCCACTATTGCAGAAACATCCATTCCGTATACCTTAGTGGACACTGTATTACTTCTGTACTGAATGAAAGGCCATATACCATATTCACAGAGAATTGTGCTTCTTTCCTAACCATAAAGAGAGTTTGAGAGCAAGAAACAGTTGTTCAAGTTGTGTCATACACCATCATGAAATATTTCAATCAGTTTGGCTAATGTTAACAAACTTTAAGCCTAACCATAAAGAGAGTTTGAGAGCAAGAAACAGTTGTTCAAGTTGTGTCATACACCATCATGAAATATTTCAATCAGTTTGGCTAATGTTAACAAACTTTAAGCATATGTTTGACAGTCTGTACCAACCATTACATCAAACCATCAGACTGAGAATAATATGTTGAAGTGTGCATTTTCATCACACCTAACATTTTACACAACTTCAAAAGCAACTAGCTATTGAAGATAGCTCCTTGGTCTTTGTGGATTTCCCTAGGTTCCCTCATGTTATATTCATTGTTGAGCCAAAACATATTAAATAGATTGCACTAATATGTCAGCTAATGGATAAGCTTTAACCCACTTGGTGATGTAATCAATAACAATGAAGACATGCCATTTTCAGTTTGTGACCGAGGACCAACTATATACAGAACACTTCACTCCATATAGGAACCTACTACTCTTGTTTGAGTTTCACTGGTATGACCAGGTTTCCTCTGGGCAGTACACTGAGTATAGTGGCCAAATAACTGCTCAATATGCTTCCATGAATGCAGCAAGACACATTTACTACTCCACGATGCCCTTCAGTCTTTGCGTTATGCAAAATCTGAATTACTTCCTGTTTTAGAACACATAACAGGTTGACTACCATATTTTTGTGGTTCATAACAATTCTACATTCACACCTGACTAAACAAGTGTTATGTATTGTATGCATCAGTACTCCTTGCCTGTTTATGATGAGTTCATGGTACTTTACTGCATAACATATATAACCAAAGATACGTCTTGGTTCTTCAGATGCTATTCTCAAAGTTCCTAATTGGTCATCTATCCAAACATAGAGCTCACACATCGTATATGGGTGATAGTCACTAATTTTGCATTGGTTTAATGATTACACCAAATGCAAAATGTAAATCTTACAGATCGACAGAATAACCTTTTGGCATTTCTGTGCTTTTGACCTGGATGATATTGAATAAAACTTTGTTTCATTTAAGGTGAGTGTGCTCCAAGGATTGTATTGTATCTTAACATTCCAATGTACACACATACCGCGTGTCAACCTTAGACAAGGCAGAAAATTGTGCAGCTATATCGAATATAATGGCCACAAAACATCAACAACATAAGACAAGACCGAGAAAGCTGCTTGTTTCTTGTTTTTAGAAGATAAGAGCTAGTTCTGGACTAATTTAATTTTGCAGCATCAATGAACACCAACTATTAGACAAAGAAACCACACTTCCACATGAATGTTCACAAATTTTCCTTGTTTTTAATTTCAAGCTTACTTTCTTGATGCACTGGAATACTATTCTTGGATTCTCAGGTGGAGGTTGAAACATAAGACCAAATACAAGTAGGTTATTCACATAGATGAGACTGCCTTCTCTTTGAAACCCTCTCAAAGTAAGCTAATTAGGCTTTCAAAGGAGGCAAGTGAATTACCCTGACTAAATGACGTAACACAGAATTATTACAACCCTTTTCAAATACTAAAACCAATCATAAACTTACTTTTTTGATCAGTTCAACTTGTTATTCTCCAGAAGCTAGACCTAGTTTATTGAACAAATGATCACCACCTTCCAGTGCACTCAATCTTTATTTGTGCATGGTAAAGGAAATGTGTCAATACACTTGACCGTGTTCACCCATTTGAAATTAATGCAGAATATTGACCTTCTTTCCTTTTTTTTCTAATAATTACCAGAAATTATACAAACATTCACTCAGTTTCAGTGAGAGCTATATCTCTGCTTCTCCGGGAAAGCTGTTTTACTACATGTGCATCAGCTGTATGTGTGTGATAACGTGTGATTGTTGTTTAACCTAATCAGTTATCTGTTTTTACAAGCACATTGGCAAACTCCCTAAGCAATTATGCACAGTTCTTGACTAGAGACTTCAGATACTCTAGAAGCTATGCATTCTTTTTCAGACTCTACACAGTGATTACAACAATAGATATTTGACAAGTGTATATCACTTCTAAGAACTGAGTAGACAAATGATACAGAGTAGTGGTTGTACAACACCGATGCCCAGATAGATCACTGACTGAGCAAGTGCAGACTGCTTTCCACACAGTTTGTTTGTTTATTTTGAAGCAAAGCCACATTGGACTATCTGTTGTGTCCACTGTGGGGAATTGAACCCCGGTTTTAAGCATTATAAATCCGTAGACTTATCGCTGTTCCACCAAGGTACTTCCAGACAGAAAACATTGTGGTTCATGTATAGTTTTATTCATTGCAACATATTGTGAAAATGTGTTAGTGGCACATCATAGAATATCACTCGTACATAACATTCTTTTCAAAGTGCACACATACACACAAACCACAGTTTTCTGCCCCAATATGACTAGCTCTAGATAGTTTTGTTATAGATATGCAGTTAAACCTTTCACTAGCAGAACTAGTGGAATTTGCACAATAGATCTGTCACTAAGATACCAATATCTAAACCCAGATCAGAGGAAACATGAGCAATTGTCAAGACAAAGTTATTGATGTGCCACTTCATTTATCTCTGACTTGAAATAATTTGTCATAATAAAGATTGTGTTAACCAGCCAAAGTGGTGGTTTTCCAAGACAAGATAAAGAAAGGTTCTGGTTGCTCTAATATCCACTAAAAACTGAGAATTATGTCCATGTATCACTATCAACACACACCACATGACACCAAGTCCTTGGTTCTACAAACCAGACACTGTTAGTGTCTGTTAGTTTAACCTAGTCAATGCTACATCAGCAGTTGCTTGTCATGAACTTTTCTGCATCTCTTGTGTTGCTGGTCTGATAGGTATATATTGTTGGTCTTGTTCAGTAATAGGATATGAACAGTTCTACAACTTGTGTTCAAGTGGCATGCCACATGTAAAGGAAACACTCCTTCCCTTCAAGCCAATGACACTTTTGTATGTGCAATTACAACTGCATTTGTGGTAAACCCATGGCGACTGGGCAATGAAAACAATGATGACCCATTAAGAACCACAACTGTTGTACCATGATGTCTTACAGCATGTGATACAGTGAAATTGATAAAGAAACAGATAATTTCTTTTCCGAGTCTTAAGCACCATTACAGAACTTGAAGACTGCCTTAGAATTGGGTCTACAGGTGCTAATGCTGCGGGTTTCTTTCGTTGCTTCAGCACATGGTTTGATATGCCAAACTCAAACCATGTTTTCCCTAATACTCCATGGAAGACAAGATGTTTCTCAGACCTATGTAGTGTTGTGTGGGTTTTGCTTTGTTAATCCCTCTATAAACTTGTCACTAAATATCTCATTATGATTTATAGATTAACACTTCCTTGGCATACAATCGCTTAAATTGTTCACGAAAGCTGGCAATTTTTTATGAGGCTCCCATTTTCGAGTTATGAGCTGAGGCCTTTAGGATTGTTCTGTTTTCCGAAAGGTCGCACAACCCTTGACAATCGTGTCGCAGTTGTCCCTATTTCTTCGTCTAAGTGCTCTAAAGTATTAAGTATGGAATAATATATATTCAACATCTGGCATAGCATTGCTTGTGTCTGAGGCCATGAATTTCAAGCAAAGACTTGCTCGAAACATTTAAAAAAATCTTGCTTATTAAGAGATACACGCTAAATTAACGAATATTGTGAAGTTTTTAAACAGTTATTTGTGTGATAATATATTCATTTTTGTACAACGTTTCATCTCTAACAGTAAAACATGATCAAATACTCTAAACGTTGTATGGGATCATATCTCACTGTTAGAGATAAAACGTTGTACAGAAATAAATCTATTATCCCACAAATTTATAAACTTCATATTTGAAGAAACTGTCTCACATCACCTCCATAATTAAATGATAGTTTAGAAAGGGATTGCTATACAACTGAGAGGATGTGCACTTTCACTGGAAGTCCTTGTCTTCTTCCAAATGTCGGGAAATGCATAAATATTCACGTATGTGACATCCTCAAAGTAACATCATAATGAGATGACTTCGTGCCTGTTAAAATTTACAATCCTTGCTCTTATTATGACAAAGCGTATTATACAACCCTTCATCATTACATCCCACATTGTTCTTGACCATCAGCCACAGAATTGGACCATCTTCAGCATGCCTTGCTGGCCTTAAAACTCCTTACTGAATCCTAATCCTGCTGGAGCATAGTAATATGCAACCTGCTCCAATCGATGGTGTTGCATTGAAACATACCAAACTGCACCCAGCATGTGCATCTCAAGACCATTCTCAGCCATGGGTGACTCAATCCATGTGTACCATAAATATGTTTAAGTCATTCAATCTTCTCGACACCATCATTACCTATCACTGCAGCCCTGTGTCCCAGATCATGATAATTTATCATTTATGGTTGTGTCGTAGGTGCCAGGGATAATCCAGTGAAGCATCTATCAACCTCAAGGTCCTGATAACGGATTGAAAAGGTGGACATTGCTCTCAAAAAACATTCTAGATCTAAGCGAGTGCTTCTCACAGTACTTGCCGTATTCTTGAATTGGGTTCTTACTTTAGTCATAACCTCGTATTCTGCTTCAGTAATTTTTAAGTGGTGTTAGACAGTGCACTTCAATGATTTATTAATTTGTAGTGCCATTGAGTCAAACAGAAAAAGAAGCACAGTCAAAATAAATGCAGATTCAGGACTGGTTATCCAGAGAATAAATTGAACATGGCCGAACTAATAATCTATCAAAGTAACAGGCTTCTCGTTTATAGATTGGCTATACTGGTTGCTGGGGTGGATAGAGGCTTCCCAGACATGTCCTCGCGAGACTAGGACAACAAGAATCACGATATGGCATGATTCAAATCAAAGAGTTCTATTGCTTAATATTCCAAAACTACACGTGTCGCCAAATATTCCAAATAACACATACAAGAGGAAAGTCCTCAACGGAAATGATATTGATATGTTACATTAAAATAACATATACTTCGGTAAAATATCTCATTATAACCAAAATCTAAGGTCTATTTCTGTTTGTGAAACTTAGTCGTGTAAGAAGATTTTCAATTTTAATACACTTGGAACCTATAGTAACAATAATAATATGATAAAGATATCACATAAATAAAATGCTTAGACTTACTGTAACATATTAACACAGGAGTCGGTTATTTGAGAATTAATGATGTTTCATTTTAATTAATTGTTGATTCTTCTCATTTTCCTCATTTTGTCTTGTGGCTCAATAGTAAGTTTGAGAGATTATAACACTAAAATTCTTAGTGCGATCCATACGGTGAGTACAGTACATATAGATCATTCATATCTTTGAACAAAACAGATATAAGCTTTATATATATATATATATACCTCCATATGTGTGTTTTATATACTAAATTGGATTAAAGTGAAACAAATACGGGGATCAATATATGGTCTGTTTGAGACTTCTGCAGGAAATAAGCAAGACCTCGAGAAATGCCAAAAAATCACACAATCATATATTCAAAAATACATAAATATAAAAATACTAATCGAGATCTGAAATGAATGTACAATGATGATATTAGGTATAAAACATTCGCCTGAAATCTGTGGATCATAAATGATCAATACAGTATGTATTTATAAACGTTAGTTTAAATGTCTTCCGACCTAGGCCTAACTAAGTAATGTTACAGATAGAACACTTTACATGCGTACAAACATACAGTATGGTCCATAATTATGTTCTAAAAAGAAAATAAAGCAATTGTTTTTCTTTTTTCCAAATGAGCCAGGTTAAAAACAGGAATACGCTGCGAAACCAGCTAAGATACATAGAAAATATCAGTCAACGCATTTAATATTTGAATACTTTCATTCATGAAATTAGTTAAATTTGAAAATAAATACATGCTGTAGTATATAATTGCCCTAGGTTGTAATCACGCAAAAGTCTGTACAAATATATGTGACATGTTGGTACTAAACAAGTAAACATCTAAGGCAAACACTTTTAAATAACCAAATATTTGCCTTCTCGAGTATTGTTTCGTAAGAGATAAATATTGTACTAACACTTTACGAAAGTACTTGAACTTTCTCAACATGTGACAAAAGTGCTGCATCCTCGAAAGAAATGGATGGCTAATCAATACTGTGATTGCTAATGAATACTGTGATGGCTAATCAATACTGTGATGGCTAATAAATACTGTGATGGCTAATCAATACTGTGATGGCTAATCAATACTGTGATGGCTAATCAATACTGTGATGGCTAATCAATATTGTGATGGCTAATCAATACTGTGATTGCTAATAAATACTGTGATGGCTAATCAATACTGTGATGGCTAATCAATACTGTGATGGCTAATAAATACTGTGATGGCTAATCAATACTGTGATGGCTAATCAATATTGTGATACCTCGGTTGATATTACGAATAATCAGTTTTGTTTTTGTAAAAATTACAAACATTTAAGCTAAAAAATTTTTATCTTTGGTTTTTGAATTGCATCCTCTTGTTAATACGAATAATAAAAACATGACGCACAAACTATGAAACCTATTGACTTTTGTTTCTCGGTACAATAAAAAGGTGTTTCATTTGCAAGTTATAATTTTCATTCATTTTGTTCAGGGTAGATTTTTATAACTACTGAATGTGTTTTTCGTTAATATTAAATGAGGCGTTGATTTATCGACTCCGTTACAAGCAAAATCATTACATTAATCGCCTGTAGAAAATATTAAAACTTCAACATTTTTTTCTTATGTTTCACCACAGGCAAAACTTTAAAAATGTCGTGGAAGAAAGACAAATGAAGTATAAACATTTCTATGCAGAAAATACATTATTTATGGGGAGTGAAGTCGATGCGCCTTGAAATTATTCATGGGGAATAAATGTTCCCTGAATTGAACTGTATTCAAGCAGTATCACTTACCAAATGGTTGCTCGTTATTTGCTGGTCTTTGTTTGAGCCATATTGAAGTAGTCTTAGACCACAGAAGACAAAAACATAAAATAGTATTTCCCAACTCCGTGAAGCTACTTGTTAAAACCATAATAGTTTGATTAAGTAGCCAACAGTCAGAATCTGAAAAAAATTGTAAATATACATTCAACTGATATATGTAGTTCAATCAAAATGATGTTCACGAAATTAGGTTGGGTAGCATCATGCACAAACACGTCCACGGATCACAAGAGCATGCTTAATACACACTCAGACACACACTTGACTACAAGTGGTAGAAAGCAGAGCCAGTTTCAGCATACAGCTTCACCACACGACTTCCCCGCTTGTTCTGGTGAGATACAAACCTGTATCTTAACTTCCATTGATTACTCTCAGTCGACGTCAGATGGCAGCAGCAATAAACTGAAGTGAAACAAAACTGCGTAAGCGCATATATATATATACACGTGTATTTACAAATAGATGCAACTGTATGCTTTGAATGAAGAACGCCCAAAACGAGAAAAATTCTAACAGTCTTAGGCCATCCTATCATTCTTGTCATTTGCTTACGTTAATAAGAAAAACAGACTGCAAACGTAAAAGCCCCTTATCAACATACTTTTAAAGATCATTTCTGAAAATATTTTATTCAAATTAATTCTTATGAATTTATTTTACAAATATAATTTATTTTTCTATTATAAACCATGATGAAAAAGAATAAAAATGTTTATGTTAATTAATATGTTCTTGCAATTTATAAGTATAATAAAGTATACAGTTTATTCTATAGATAGAGAAGTACGCTGTTTTTCACGAAAGGCTTGATAATGTATTACCAAGTTTTTAGAGGCCACAGAGAGTACTTCATAATAATATGAATCTTACTGGTCTCTAGGTAACATTCACACTGTTGTCTATCACGTAAAGATTATTGTGATACTTAACATCACTTTAGAGATTTTTAGTTTCTAACCTCGACCACTTCTGTAATTAAAAAGTCAAATTTATTTACATTTATAGAGTATTAAATATAGTTGATACTGAAATATGAAATCTTGTCACAACTTTTCACATGGAATATCTTTGCCAGTCCAAACTTTGATTTCTACACGTTTGTCATGCAGCGTTTCAATTCTGGGAGCTCTGACACTTTACTAATATTGGGTTCTCTTCTTCTTCATGGGGTTTTAATCCATATTGTGGACCAGAAGGGGTCAGGTTCAGTAAAGTTGTGTATAACATGACTTCCTGAAGTTGGATATGTTTTATACTAGTGTGACATTTTCTGATTGGTTGTGTTGATACTTAACTGTACTTTAGTGCAGTACATCTTCGCATGAAACCCTTTTTCTTCATCGTTTCCATAATTATTTCTAATGCTGTATATACAAGCTTTTTCGCATCTTCTTTATGTACAACAGATATCAACCAAAATGGTATGTATGAGATTTAATCTACCTATACAAGAAGTACTTTTTAATAATGGTCACTCTTCTGTTTTCGAAAATAAAAAAATAATATATTTAACTTCCCGTTTTAGAGCGTTTATTCAATTTAACCTGTTTATCTCCTCTCTGTCTTTGTTTTTCGTTATTAGGATATATTTCGGCATCGTTTGGATTTCTGGTATGACTAGTTTCGTTCTTGAAACATTCGACGACTTTTCTAACCAAATTTAAACTGTTGCTTTAAGTTCTTTATTTTTTTTTACAAACATAAAATCGTTCAGTTCCAAGCAGTTTACGTAAGCCGTCATTACTAAATATTTGTGATAAAATATCACTTTTCTGCAAAATTCCGCATTTACTCATCCGTTAAGAGTAAGGTTATTTGGGTAAATTTTTTTATCGGTGGTACTTTTCACTTTTCAGAACAATTTGTTTAGTTTTCTAAAGGAATTTGATGTTTTAGCTTGACCTATATCTTACTATCTTACTTCAGCATTCATCGTGGTTTATGAAATATATATAGAGCAAGCTAGATTAAAATACGTTCTGTTTGATATAATGGAACGCAACAACTGAATATCAGTAAATAAATAAATAAACTTTACCTTTATCATTCAGTCAAGAAGTCTAACAACAGCTCATTATTAAAGTAAAATTGTCATATTTATTAGAGGAGCTATTTAAATTATCATTTTATTCTAGTGTCTCTGTATTCCCTAAGTAAAGTATACTATATTATTTGTTTATTGTTACTTTATTTTTAATTTAATTTTTTTATTATTATACTCTTATTATAGAGATTGCTTTGCATTGTTAGCTTAATATATGTGTTTTGGACTAACTTAAATGTTCTAAGCTGGCCAACCGTCATGAGATATTATTGGGATTACGGCCACAAATATCATCAAGAGCGAAAGTGCTCAACTGATGAAACAATGCATTCTAGTATTTATAAGAATAAACTAAGAAAACTATATTTAATTAACTATATTGGTTGTCAGGTTGATTTTTGGTTTCTCTCTCTGTACATAGCTTGCTCTGGTCGGATATTAATATTAATTGTATTTTATATTATAATATTAATTATACAAAACTTTAGTTTCGGTGTGATGAATTTGAAGTTACTGTCTTTCAAGACTAGCTTGACGTTATTCATGATACTTACTCATAATTTAATGTTTCTTAGAGATGTTAAAATAGTTAAGAAATTTCATGTATCGTTTGTTTCCTATATTAACTGAGGAACAAACCGCTATCTTTTTCAAGACAGTTTAAAACATTTCAGTTTATTAGAAACACTAAGTGGTTACAAATAGAAACTTATAATTAAAATTCTTATACCTTGAAATTTACCTGTTCTAGGGGAAATAAGTTTCATTAGGGGCAGATTGAGAATCATAAACTTTATTCAAGAAAGTTTGGAAATGGAAAAGGGTCTTCCAAAAATGGACATATTTTTTGTTCAATATAATTTCCGTTATCAAACCTACCACTACATGAAGCTACAGCAAGTATAATCATTTTTGGATAGTGTTTATTGATCTTCGCTTTTAACTGGAGGTTAGATATGAGGGGTTGTCTTTTCTTTTTGAAAAGTAGTTTCTCATTTCTTTGTATGTAGAATGAGAACCAGAACTCGAGCGCTTTCGAATAGTTCAGTATTCTTCTTCAGGAGAAGAAAGGGTTATGTTTAATGAATGTAATGAAATATATAGGTTCGGATGTCGATGTCACGTAAACTCTAGCATATTTTATTGTGACTGAACATATACTAAATTCTTGGAAGCAAGTGATTCACCACCAAAACAGTGTCGATGAAGTGGTTCTAACTGTGATTGAGGTGAGAGACATATCATCACTGATCAATCATACACGTATTGAATTTAAGCTTGTCATGTGGACGTTCGACTTGGCTCAGTATTTAACAAATGTTTTCTGAACATTTATTGGGTTATAAAGAGTGTAATACTATTTGTGGATATTTGCCTATCAAACAGATGTCATTGACATTAATAAAAATAGTTGTATCTTGAATATCAAAACTCTGAATGTTCCTTACTTTATTTGGCCAGTGTGTGATTTCGTATTTTCAAGGGGTTTCATAACATTTGTTTGTCGTAATTTTCTTTAATTTACGTTTCTCAATAGTCAGCATAGCTCTGTTCTTAATCACATATGTAAGTTTAACTGTACTCTCAGATTTTAGAACTACTTAACATTTATTTATAATTCTCTTGTTTAAAATTCCTCAGTTCCTTATATAATTTTCTATCCTACATTTCTCAGTAAATTATCTAATTCCCTATTCTGCACTTATTAATGAGATATGAAAACCTATTCCACCACTCTAAGCATTAATTTTAATTATTAGCTAACACTTCGCTCCTAGTGGCTCTGTGGTAAGTCTGACGGCATATAACGCTAAAAACCTAGTTTCGATACCCGTGGTTGGCAGAATATAAATAGCTCATTGTATAGCTTTATGCTTAACAACAAAAACTAAAACTTTACAGACAGTTGTGAAACTCCATTTCAGTCTACTTAGCAATTATAATTCTTATCTAACATTTCTTAGAGAGTTGAGAAACCCTGTCTCTATCTACACCTTAATGACAATTTTAGCTGATACTTGATAGAAAGTTGGAAACCTTATCTCACTCTACTTAATAATTATAATTCATGGCTAATACTTCTTAAAGAGTTGTGAAACCCTACTTCACACTACTCAATAATTATAATTTTTAGCTAATACTTCTTAGAGAGTTGTGAAACCCTACCTCACACTACTCAATAATTATAATTTTTAAGAGGTCGGAAACTTTATCTCACGCTCCGCAGTAATTATAATTATTAGCTAACACTTCTCAAAGAGTTTCAAACCCTATCTCATTGTACTCATTAATTATAATTCTAAAGTAATATTTTCAAACAGTTATATGCCCATGTGTTTTGGTGGAATTTAATAATGGAAGTTGTAAGTTAAGGAAATACAGTTTTGACCTGATCTAAAGGCTCACTTAAACACCTCATAACCTTATAATCACGAAGAGAGAAAGGATGATAATGAGGCTACGTGGTGAAGAAATATATTGACTGTGTTCCTTTTTATCTAGTTTGTTTATTGCCCATTAACTCTTTAAAACGGTGGATGTTTCTGTGTGAAAAGTTTTCCATACGGGATCTTGAATGAGTTTGTCTCTGGTTGATGCCAAACGAAAATCTGATATTTCCAAAAATCAAGCGGATTAGTTTAGGATGGCAACTTGTAAGAGATAAAATACAGTGACATAATAATAATCTGGTTACCCATCAGCTAAAAACATTCCTCTATCAAGCTTCATGTTCAAACTGTTTGTTTTTGGTTTACCATTTTTTATTTTTTTTTACATTCATATTATTTAGTTATGAAAACCATTTTTTTAGATCTGTTTCTAATTCAACAACATATTTGGTGTTAAACGGTTCAATGTGAGCTGAGTAACAATATATATATATATATATATTACTTCATTTATGTTTATTTTTAAAGAGTGGCATTTAAATTAGCACAGATAAGCTCAAGATATAAAACGAGAAGTGAAATCCATAGAATAATTTCGTTGATAATTGAAGAGTTCCACATTGATAGCAATCACGGACTTTAATCATAAAAAACATCAGTAGTCTAACATCAGTACAGGTCCTTACAGGAATCAACTTCCGCTTGGGTGAATGACCCTCAATTTAATTGGTAAAAGGAAGTTAAGTTAAATTATACACGAGCATCATTAAAATGGTATTAAAGATGAACAAACACTCTCTGTAGCTGAAAGAATACATTACGTGTTAAATATCATAAGATAAAGCTTTGTGTTCTCACTCACAAAAGGAAAGTAATTACTTGAATAATGAAGCTTACAGCTTTTAGCCTCTTCTAAGGTTGAACTGGAATAAATGCTCGCTTAATTTTCTTGATTTTAAACATTTTTGATAAATTCAACATAAACCCCAAATGTTTTTCACCTTACCGTGAAATTTATGTTATCTATACTTCCCTAAATACTCAGCATGGGTCGGATAATCCTGAGACATTGGGATGACAACTATGTTCACATGTTATTATACTTATCCTCACCATACTGTGTTATCTACACTTCCTTCAATACTCAGCATAGGTCGGATAAACCTAGATAGAGAAGGCATTTTCTAAATTCATGGATAAACATCTTGTTTATATATCTATTTTGATAATTGTATTTTTAAAATTGTACTTTTTATACAATCATAACATATTGGCAGGTATTATCAAGCTATGCCATGTGTTATCGTATCATTAATATATGTAAACTATGGAGTAATCTTCCCTGCAAAAGATAGTGGGCAGCTTCTCTTAATAAAATACTTATTGTCAATAATCACTAACTCTAATTCCAATTAAATATTCTAATTGTTAAGGGTTCGGTAGATAGGGGTGATATATGTGGGTTAATAAAAACAAAGCTGTCTTTCTATAACAATATACATACTGTGTAACTAAAGTGAAACAGTAAAGCTTTGACTTACGTCTGCTTTAAAAATCCCAAACAGAATAGCACTCAGAGCTCAAGAAAGACTCACAGAAATTTGCATTCTTAAGCCTTCAAATAATAGGGTTTTTTTTAAGTCTAAACTTGTTAAAATGAAATCGATGATATTATAATGGTATGTATTATCAATAGAAAAATGAAAATCTATATACGCATACATCTAAGGCCAATATAAGTTCAGGTAATGTAGACATGTTTAGTGTATTACAAACTCTAGTTGCTTAAATTTCAGTAACATTTAACAATAAAATAATCTAACTAACAAATGACCTACGATGGATTTTTATAGCGATTTATATCTCGTACACTTAAATGAGAATTCTGGATTTCTAATACTAGAGCTCAATACCTCATTAAAATATTTATTTTTGAATGAACCAATATTAAATTTTGATCATATGGTGTCATACGAATGAAAATGTTTCTATACATCCCTGTTTTATATTTCATTGAAACGATGTGGTGCTCTTAACTGTTTATTAGAATAGCCAGATTAAACTTTTAGCTCCAGATGAAATTAAATGAAATTATTAATTTCTCAGGATACTAAAAAGGAATTAACACTTGAATCACATTTATTATTTTAGCACTAAATTAGGTAGCACTTTAATGGAAATAATTCTCTGATTCTTCCCTACAAGGTCAAAGCTCAAGGAACAACTAAAGTATTTTCTCTTATAGACGTCGAGTCAACAATTCCATTTCAGAACTATACTCTTCTTAAGTATTCAGACTTATTATAACAAAATTTTTAAAACCACTTTTTATACACTCTTTTTTTTTTCAGTCCCGTTTGGATACTTGAGACGTAGATGCAACATTAGTGATTCTAGGACAGGTTTACATGGTAACGCAAATTTCCTCTAAAAGTAACCGTCTCTAATTTTGTAGTAAAAACTACAGGGAAGGCAGCTAACCAATACCACCCACCTCCAGCTATTGGGATTTACCATCATGTTATAACACCCTCACGACTGAAAGGGAAAATATCTTCGGGGACGGAGTTTCCTAACCACAGGCCATGTTCATAAAGGTGTGCGTGGTTAAAGACTAAACAAAAAAAGAAGACTTTAGAAACATCACAAAACTCTTACAGACATAAGTTGCTTAGACTGTAATAAAGACATTGATAATGACATAAATTCCTTTTAACTTATCGTTAAAATATCAGAGTGATGAGGTTTAGTTTAGAAAAATTGAAAAAACCCATACATAGTGTGTGTACATTTAGGTGATTTTTTAATCTCTTCAGCTCAGTAATTTAGCATGGTCTACTTTCCAACACATTACTGAAATATGCTAAGATAAGTGTAATATTAAAACAATAATAGTTTAAAAGACGCAGTACTGTAGCGACGATACGGATATTCCTATAAAATATATGCAATCTGAGATCTTATTTGAGATGCTACGAGATGACGTATAAGAAGCTGTAGGATTTTTTTTTAGCATAATATAAGTAATGAGAACCTTTTGTAGAGCTGTATAGAGATAAAATAATATATACACTAACCTTACAGAATAACTGTTTAGATCACCGTGTTATATATCTGTGTGTAATCGACAGCTTCCATAAAATACATACTCTAGTTATACAAATAGTACGGACGATTAGTTGGGCTTAGAATAGTTGATGTTAATCGAAGCTGCAGTTATCTACTGGTTATTTTATTGAATTTGTAATCCAATATGAGTAAATATGTCTCATATTTCAATCTATGTCACCGCAAAACCCTAATGTTTAATCTAACGTGATAGCCTCAAACACTCTTTCGATAGAAAAAATATACAAAGACGTTCGTAGAAACGACACCTACTCAAAATGTCTCACACATATATAATATGCAGCTAATTAATACAACATTCTCTACATAGAAATGCTTTGCTGGTAAAAAACTGAAAAGACTCAAAACTACAGTTTTCAGATTGACATGTTATTTCTTATTTGAGATATGCAGATATATTTGCTATTTCAGGTTTAACGTTTTACTCTGTACAAGTAATAATACCTCAAAGTCTATGACGTTAGAGAAACACCTTGGTAACTACCTTAAATACTTCGTAACTAATAGATATTAAAATGGTGCTACATAAAAATGATATTTACATTTAAAAGCGTTTTGTTTTTCCACAAAAAAAATGTAGTTTGAAAATATTTCTATATATTTCCTTTTCTACAGTTATATACTGACCTCACATTTGATATAAATTAAACTTAAATTAAATGACCTTCGTTTCGTAAAAATCTCAACGAAGCATCACATTAAGTGATGACTCCTGTTACATGTAATAAAGTTTTATATATATTAAGCTCCGTTTTTATCATACATTTAATGTAAATTGTGAGTTTATATAAATATAGTTTTCTGTTTGTACTTATATTTACAGAGTTCAGCCTTTATTTTAATCCCTTCTTTAATACACAATATAGAAAAACAACATAATAGTTTTCTGCAGCTCCAGAAGAAATTGTTTCCATATTAATTGACGTTTCGGCTCCTATCGTTCGTTTGAACACACAACATACAAACGTAAGTGTACATAAAGGTATACATCATAAACGTTTGTTTACTGTAAGTCCCAGTGAAAGCGAAAACGTTGGCTGAAGTTATAAGTCATTATTTGTGTTGTTTTATTGTGAGTCAAATACTTCACTCGACATTTCTATCCTTAAGAAAAGCTACATATTTCACTTTATATTGTTCTATAGTGTACACGCTCTCACCTTTTGTATCGCAACTTACGACATCAGAAGGCTCTTAATTGAAACAAACATCAAACGACTTATACATTTGCTTTTTAATATGTGCTTCAAAACGTGGATTTAAATGCGAGCATATAAAACAGTTGATTGTTTTTTATTACTTGTTTCTAATAAGTTTAAAGCTCTTCCCGTGAGATGTATTTAAATTAAGTTAGAAAGTTAGAAAGAACCCGAGATAATTATAAGTGAACTAAGAACGACCTTTACGCCCCAGATAATTATAAGATAACTTTTCTTTTTACCGATTTTTAGCCTTTGCGGCTTCTTCACGGCTAGTACATAAAACTGTGTTTGTTTTAAATTACGTTAACTGGGATTTACAGGTAACATTTTCTTTAAAATATTAGTAAAAGTAATCAGCATGTTGCTTTAGCCCCCCTTCCCTAGTGGTTCAGTGGTAATTCTGACGGCTTATAACACTAAAAATCGGGTTTCTATACCCGAAATGAGCAGAACACAGGGGCCCATTGTGTAGCTTTGCGCTTATTAAGAAACAAACAAATACTAGAAATCTAGTCTATTTGTAAAGGTTTGGCTTGCTTGGGATTTCGACAGCAATACTGCAACTCTCATGTAAATATTGTTTAAATTAACTGCTTCACGAGCTTTGGTAATCGGAAACTTATAGCCGCTATTCTGAAAAAAAGAAATATTCACACTGATAGAGGAAAAAGACATTCTAAACTCCCACTAACAACCTAATTTTATGGCTACTGACATATATATATATATATTTGACTATTCTAATAAGGCAGACGGTAGGACAAAACGGTATGTCTGCGGACGTACAACACTAGAAACCGGGTTTCGATATCCGTAGTGGGCAGGGCACAGATAGCCCATTGTGTAGCTTTGTGCTTAACTACAAACGAAGCATTTGCCTATGTAGGGATGGCTCCGATTGTTCATTGAAATGGTATTTTAAATATCTCCTCAATAGGTCATTAGAACTTTACAATACTATACAGTGTTTCCTTTTATAACAATATCGACTATACGCCGTTTAATTTTACAACAATATTCATGTAATGACTGAGTCACAAGTTCTGGGAATGTCTATAAATATTATAGCAAGCAGTTTCAATTTCTTGTTCTTTTTGCTTGGTTTTATTACATGATAACTCAAAAGCTAAAACAACGGTGTTAAACAATTTCACTGAGATCACATAGTTTCAAACGGAGTATCGTCTTTTATAAATATTATTATAAGTTATAAGTTATAAATACAACTTTCCTATGTCTATTGAAAACATGTATTTAAAAAAAAGTAAAGAAAAGCTTTTTCAAAAAAATAAGAAGGACGTAAATGTAGAGATGGCTAAAATTCAATCCTTCAAAAACAATGCAAGTAGTATTGATAGGTAGTAGGGATGGTAATTGCATCATCTCTACATAAATAAAGTAAAAGCTAAAGAAAATAGACTTAGAAATTAATTATTCAATACTTAATTAGGATTTTCGTATTGAAATGTATGAATCACGAGTTTATATGTTTGAATGAGTTTACCCACTTAGTGAACAAGAGTTGTTAATTTGAAAATATTTGTTCTTATTTATACAGTTGCTTAACTTACTGTCTAATAAATACGATAAGATACCATGTAACAGTGATAGTATATTTTACTTTTTGTTTCATTTGATTTTGTGCTTCGCTTTGTTTCACACAGACATCACTGAATTATTAATAAAAATAAAGGACAAATTACAAGTCTATGGGAGAAGAGTTAAGTAGACTCCAAGTAGTATACTCACAGTACTTCCAATATCACCTTGACTCATGCAAGCGTCTAGGTCATGGTCAGAAAGGATCTTGGTACAATGTAATTACGAGAGTCATGGTTGCCGAATATCACCCTGAATCTCATTAGTGTGGATATGAGAATCATGGCTACAGACGTTATCTTCTCTTACTTTAGATATAAGATATCACCTTTATCAAAGTCATGGACATCAGATTCCACCATAAGTCACTATAGAATGTGAATATGTGAACAAGAAACTCATAGTTGGAGAACATATCGTTGAGTCTCGCTAGAATGTGGATGACATATCTCACCTTAGCATATATCACCTTCAGTCATGACAAATTGTAGATACGAGAGTCATTATCAGTAAACATAGTGAATCACGCAAGTATGTAAAGTACTCGGATTATGGTATATAAATATCACCTTCAGTGATGTTTAATTGTGGATACGAAAGTCCATTATCAGTAAACATAGTGAATCACGCAAGTGTGTAAAGTACTCAGGTTATGGTATATGTTTTTAGATTACTATTGCTATAGGTACTCATGTGTTCATTTTCTAAACTAAATGTTGCTAGTCTCAGTACTTGTATTTCACTTGATGGTGTCAGATAAATCTGGTTAAATGTTGTGAATAAAATAAACAAAAGTTTTATACTGTACAACCGATAAAAACTTATGTGAATTAAAACAAAAACATAATGCTTTCAAATATTTAATTTCTGTTCTTTTTTTGTCATTTTGAAAATAAAATGAGGTATGTTTACTTCAACAAATACTTATAGAAAGAAAGACACGTGAATGAGAGCCTAAACTTCATATTTTCATTTCTAATCAGGCAGTTATATTCTAAAAGTATAAAATTTGAAATATAATAAAAACTAATGGTTTTTTAAAGAGTTTAGTTTTGTACTGAAAAATGAAACTTTACTGCTTTTATTTTGATTATAGAAGCCAAATTGGGACCGTAAGAAAAGCGTGTTACGTGTCATATTTATAGAAAAGCATCGATCAGCTTTTCTTACAGAATGTATCTTATGTTAAAGCCATTAGGTATTATGTGAACCTGTATGTGTGTGCACTGAAAAGGGTGAGCATATAGTAGTCGGAAAATGTTGAAAGGAAGAATCCATTTTATATCATATAGTATGTTCAAGAAATAATCTGAAACTTTTGTATATTATAAGCAAAAATAAACTTTAATCAACAGTAAGCCTGATCTTGCAACAATGAAGCTTTTTCTAGAAAAAGTGTAAGATCTTGGTGCTATCAATAAATCTTAGTAAATGTGTAAGTACTACCTCGACATTCATGAAACAGAACTGTTTGGTTGTTGAAATCATTTAAAACTACCATTATAAACACTCAATTTCGACAAGGTCATATAAACGTAATGACGTGGCAAGACCATTGATCTAATATGCATCTCAATCATCTGTCATCAGCAATAGGAGACGTATTGTTATATGCACGTTGCTAGGTGGTATAATAGGATATAAGTCATCAACACAAGGGGTGTTGCTATTATAAAAAATCCTTTACAATCTCCACAAATCCCATGATGTGACATCTAAATCTTCACCACTAGAGGGCATTACGCAATTTCGACATGGTAGCAGGAATTACTTATAGTATGTAACGGCAATAATGGATAGTAATTATATGCGTGATTTTAAAAAAAGAACAGTTGTGTATGTATGACCTAAAATTAAAACACCATGTGTTTTATAAAATATACCTTGAATGAATTGCGTGTGCTATAAACTTGTTAACAATCTCATTACATCACAAGCCGTGTTGCCTAAATGTATATAATTTAAGATATTCAAAACGACCTCCATTTCATCTAAGAACAAGTTGAAAAAAACGACGAGGACATGGCCTTGTCAGTTTCTTGTTAGAGAGTTATAAAAAACGCTTGTATAGGATGGCAATAAAAGGTAATATTGTATGAAACAGTGGTATCCAATTATAGAGTAAAATGTTTACTTTTTTGCATTTTTTCATTGTATATACCCAATTCTAGGTTTATGTATCTTTAAAGTTTTAAGAACATACAACTTTAGATATAATAACATTTAATAGCATAACTACCAAGAGAAAATGAAACGTACCTGTATATTTAATCTAGAAATCTTTATCCTTACACCATTAACGATACTGTTAGATTTTATTCTTTGATGGATAAGATAATTTTAAAACTAAATGACCATCAGATCCTTTCATGGTATGAGCTATGGCAGTGTAATTCTTACGTTCTTCAGAAAATGAATACTCACAAATCTCATTGCATGTATTGTATGCTTTAAATACAGTATCTTTGCCATTAAAAATCGTGGACCACACAATAATTCCCTTCATGAGGTCCTATCTCTTAGTTAGTCTGAAAATAAAAATAATTTTTTTTGGGATAAGTTTTTAATGTCTATTGACTGGAGGAAGCATAGATGTGTAAAAGATATGACAATTTTGTTTTTTACATCTTGAACAATACGTTTTAACATATCTGGGAAATGCATGACAACATTTTGTCCTGTTGATAATAATGTAACATGCTTTAGATTAAAAAAAAAAGATCACGTGATGATACTATCTGGTTTTCATTTTTAGTTTTGTGTCTGTTGTAACAGTCTATTTGTTAACAAAATCTGTTATAATCTTCACAGCCAAGGGGTGATCAATTATGCAGTTGTTACTATAACAAACATTACAATAACTCGCACAGTAATGTATATTTACGATACTAAACCCCTTGTCAATATTTGAACAGTAATAAGAGATGCTGAGGAAACCCTTCTTTGATATTATAACATTGAAATGGATATCATGAAGACAAAGGAAAATATTTTCAGGATATGTTGATCCTTTGTAGATAACTTTCTTGAAACTATCTGAAGACACAACATGTATTTGAACTTGTAGCTGATGGTTAAACCTAGAATAATAGCCTTGGCACAGCAGATATTGTCACCATTCTTTATTGTTCGCACTGACTGTTTTTTTTTTCAAATGATCAGCCTTAATACTAGTTATCTTAAAACAACTGCTATCTACGGGTATTTGAAAAGTTGTGAACTCAATTTTAAATAATTCATCTAATCTTCACCCTTTTTTTTACTCTAATTAACCTTTTCAATATTTGGCAGGATCATGTCGGGTGAAAATACATACTTATCTTTTAAATATGTGCTAGTTGGTTTATGTTACTGTGTTGAAAATATACCGACTCTGACTTTATTTTTGGATTTCAAAATATTTGTTGTCTCGTCCAGTTTATTCTGTACATTATCATTAAACGAATTTAGAATGCTCCTGAGGGGCTGCCCGAATGAGTTTTCTTTGAATAATACATTAAAAGTCGTAGACATTTCTTAACACGTCTCAACGTTTGGCCCGGCATGGCCAGATGGTTAGGGCGCTTGCAATCTGTGGGTTCGAATCCCCGTCACACCAAACATGCTCGCCCTTTCAG
>NW_013667132.1:179301-182541 GCF_000517525.1 Limulus polyphemus
TCGCCCTTTCAGCGTTACAATGTGACGGTCAATCCCACTATTCGTTGGTAAAATAGTAGCCCAAGAGTTGGCGGGGGGTGGTGATGATTAGCTGCCTTCCCTCTAGTCTTACACTGCTAAATTAGGGACGGATAGTTTGCGCGAAATTCAAAACAACCAACCTCAACGAAGCTTTGGTGATATTAAATGCCTCAGATCTAGGACGTTTACTAGATGTCTGTCAAGTAAAGAACAGATTATAATTTAGAATTATTGATTCAAGTATGCCAAATTGGCAAAGTTATTTGTTTATACTATACACTTGTCCCAGCTTCACTATCATTGGAAAGACACTTCAACCCTCGAGAACTGTGATTACTTTTCATAGCATCTCTTTCAGTAGACGGATTGAAACTAAGTAGATTTTCAAGGCTTTTTATACTACGTTTAATTACCTTATGGTATGCTTTGTAAAACACATGACATTTTCATTTTAGGAACTGTTTTTGTTTCATAGAATATCGCCTTTCATTGCCATCTTACACAGGCATTTTTGAAACTCTCTAACAGAAAATTGACAAAGCCATGGCTATGAAGTGATAACCTAGAATAAACTTTTTTGTGAATAAAATGTTGATAGCCTGCATGCATATCAACATAAATAAATAATAGAATGATAACCAAAACGAAACTTATTGTGAAGAGAAAAGAATGTCCATGGCTTGCATAAACATTAACTTAAATAAATAATCGGGTGATAACCTAGAAGCAAACAATTTTGATGGTTTCAGTCAACATATTTAAATGTTGGTAGATTTAAAATTTTTCATTTTATCTTTTTTTGAGATATACATTTGGGATTAACTTGGTGTGGCATACAACGTTTTTTTTTTCTGACCAATTCGGTCTTTTTGCCTTAAACCATTTTCTAAAGAAAATAATATCCCAACGAGTTTAGGCATGTTCTCTATATATTCTACACTCAATAAAAAATAATACCTACCATGCTATATGAAACATTAGAAAAATACTGAACCTCAAACAAGGTCATGTAAATACAATCACTTTCCTTTACCCACATATTTTTATCAATGTCTGGCAAAGAAAGAGATATTGAAGAGGTGTAAAAAATACATAGAAGTGCGTGCATCGTTTGCCCTTATGAACTGGCATCAAGTCAACCCGAGCCTCAGAAAAGAAATGCGCCATCATTTTACCAGTTCGATTAAATGTTTCTCAACAAGCACTCTAGATAGACTGGGCCAAAACTGTACTTGACAGATGAACGCATAAACTGAATGAGACAGTGAATATCTTTTTCAATGAAGATGAACGACAACTTCAGATAAATGTTTACTTGTTCTGCACAAAATTCGGCTTACGTTAGTGTCAATACCTCAATCATCGAAGGTATACGGATGCTATGTTTGTATGTGTGTATGTGTGTTTGTATTCACAATAAGTGCTTCTGATTTATCACTGTTTAATTTTACAAAAACTCAAGATGTTTGCGTTCGTGAGCTTCTAATGAAATGTATTATTATCTAAACACAATCACAATTCATTGTGAAGGAGATGGCAAATAGTTTAAAACGTGGGTTCCCGAACTTTATCTGCACAAGCTCCCCCCCCCCCAGAACATTCTGCATCGTGACTGAAGTCCCCCAACCAATGAATCTTTTGATATTGAGTATATTAACGTTATTGTGAATTTTGTGTATTTGATACGTCTCCCTCTTTGACACTTTCCTGCGGTCCTCAGTTTGGTAACTTATTATTTAAGTACAGATTGATATACTCGTCCTTTGTCCAGGTTATGAAGTTAAAAAAAATTGTAGGTGGATCCTATGATAAATAACATTAAAAGCCTAACTTTCAAATAATTTTTATAACATAACATGTTATTACAGTATTATCTAATACCTCACCAAAAGATTTTTATAAGCTTTAATAGTTCAATATGTATATATTTAAAACATGGTATACACGATGCGATGTTCAAAGTGTCTTTGTAGGAAGAGATAACGGCTAAAGTAATTGCTGTATGGGTGCTTTCTGTTACTCACTTTCAACACCCACCTTTTAATGTCCTTCCACAATGTTTCATGTAATTACTTTATTGACAGTCATTGGCCGCAAAAGTGTCTTACAGATTGAATTTGAAAGGTCACAGGTCAAAGTAGAAATTGGGTATATCTCAAGAAACGGCTCTTCATATCAACCTTATGGTGGCTGTTGGAGTGAGTTTCAAGTGAGTTTATGATTATTGCAACAGTGGAAGTCATTTCTGTTTTCATTACATTCCTCCGCAGAGAGTGCTAGCTTTCTGGAAGATATAAGACTTTTGTATGCTGTCCCCATACTGCGTGTATGTTGTGTTATAGAAAATTCAATAAAGTTTTTGTGTGTAACGACGTGGCACCATCTATGAATTTAGTTAACGTTAACATACGTCAAAGAAAATAAATGCTCAATAACATCAATAATGAGGTAGAGGGAGTCGCGATCCTCTCATTAACATGCCCTTGTTCCAAACTATAATCTCACAAAGTTAGGTTGAAATTGGTTCAGCGACCTAGGAGTATATCGTTAGATAATGGACAAACAGACAGACACACATATTTTTGTGCTTTATATGTACAGATAGATATTACATTTACAGCCACGCGTAAGGCTTCAGATATAGGATACAACATTACAAGAGAAATTGCGACCACATTATAAACCAATTTCATATATAGATAGCAAAAACATTAACACTTTTACTTAATTATATGATAGTTTATAATGAGGTTTAGTTTATATTGATCATACTTCCCGTTTAAAGTATTATGAAAAATTGACACAGTCATAGCTAAAATGTGTGTTAGTTATTTGTTTCTATTCGTTAATATTTTTATGAATACACTTTGGTTGAAAGTGTTTATTTTTACATACATACACAAGTAAGGTTTTAGTTTTCATCATACGTACTAACATTAATATCACTAGGTTAAGCTGGTGAAACGATGTGTGGTTTTTATTTTTATTTCCATTTTATGTTTATCCGTAACTAATCATTTACATTTTTTTATCTCCAAAACTTCTTCCTGAAATTTAAATTCGATGACGAGGAACCCACTTTGAGACTAATAATGGTTGGAGATGGCTTGAATGGGTAATGAAGAAAAACTTTAATATAAGTTAACATAACAGCAAATGACACAACGTTTCGACAAGGTTTTGTCATCATCAGGTACCAAAACCTTGTCGAAACGTTGT
>NW_013667132.1:182826-196635 GCF_000517525.1 Limulus polyphemus
CAACGTTTCGACAAGGTTTTGGTACCTGATGATGACAAAACCTTGTCGAAACGTTGTGTCATTTGCTGTTATGTTAACTTATATTAAAGTTTTTCTTCATTACCCATTCAAGCCGTCTCCAACCATTATTCCTGAATTTTAGTTTGAATATAGACCTTAACAATGCAAAAATATTAGCAAAAACGTTTACTTTTTCAATACATTCAATATTGTGATTTTGATACATCATTTCTCAGTTGGCCTGACATGGCCAGGTGGTTCGGGCGCTCGACTCGCAATCTGGGTCGTTATGATGTGACGGTGAACCCCACTATTCGCTAGCAAAAGAGTAGCTTAAGAGTTGGCGGTGGATGATGATGACTAGCTGCCTTCCCTCTAGTTTTTCACTGCTAAATTAGGGATGGCTAACGCAGATAACCCTCATGTAGCTTTGCAACACACACACACGTTTCCCAGCGCTACACCAGAGTCTGGTATGATTAGAATATCTGGCCAAGATATATATATATACATAGCCATATATAAAAAAATTTAACCAGTTTTTATTTATTTTTGTAGGTACAGTTAATGTTTCGCCTATAAAAGTGTGATATGATCACAATGAATATTTGAAGTACAAATACGTTTAAATTACTTATACATCCAATAAAATAATCTTTTATTTTTTAATGTAAGTAAATTAGTACAAATATAACGGTAATCTCGATGTTTTAATTATTTGATCGTTAAAATTTTCAAAATGTTCTACTGTTTGAGATTTTGTTTACATACTGTGCCTTTACATTTTTGGAATTTATTTTGAGTTGTTTTCGAATCATATTGCCATGTATGTTTTATTATTTTCGTTTTTTTATGTTCCTCGCCTCTAATCATTATTTTCTTGTGTATTTCTCCTATTTAAAAGCTTTTGTAATCTATACATTCTATATTTTACAGAATGTTTTTACCATATTAAAGAATATAACATAATTTAGATAGAATACTTTTTATATTAGCTCCTGGTTTAGTTACAAAGTTTACATACAAAAAGTTAGAAAAAACTCCAGATAATTAAAAGAGAACTTATATTTTGACCAACGCTCGCCTCTGCGGCTTCTCGGAGTTAGTGCATAAAACTGTCGATATTATAATATTCGTTAAATTATAACACTGTCTTTGACTTTCTATTTCTTGAGTCTGCACTACAAATTTGGATAAGACATACATCGACAGGTAATAAAACTAAAATCAAATCAAGTTAAATAAAGAAAGATATGAAACAAGCTCACAATTTGAAAAAAAAACAACAACAAAATGTAAGCCAAGATTTGGTTGCTGATAGATAGCTTCAGGCTGACAATCAGAGACTCTCTAGAATCTTTAATTACATTTCTATTTCAGCTCTACTCACTACAACCGTGTGATTACATTTTAAGGCATTGCAAACTATGTATATATATTTTTTATTTTCTGTTCTTGTGACGTGTTTTTTTGTTTTTGTTTTTCTAGGGATTATTAATCTGGTGATGGATCTGAATACTCCTCTGGGTATCTAACTTAAAACATTTATACAACGTATAAGTCATACGTATCTATATATTGTAAAGACTGGTCTCAGAATAAATACAGCTTGAAATAGTTGCATGCACTGTTTACGAAAGTAATTAGCTTTCTTACTAATACATATAATAGTCTTGTGAAACTTAAAATAACAAACATAGATTTGTTATATGTTTTATTATGACAGTCAATTATAAACCACTAAGGACCGAAATGTATTGAAAACATTGTTATTAACAAAGTTAACGCAGAACTTATCCAACGAAAAACTGTTTGGGTCCTAATTTGGAGAGGCAAAACCTTACTGGCACGTATAAGTTTATAAGCTCTAATAATCATAGTTTTGCAATCTTAATTTTAAAAGCAAAGTCACAAAACTATCAAAAAATGCATATAATCCAGAAAATGTCATGTTGGGCTAAACACTTATTTCAAAGGTACTTTACTAACTGTACACCAAGGTATCAAAAATTGGATATTATAAATCACGTTCGTATTCACTGTAAATTTGCTATTTGGATGTTTACTGTAGCAGAACAACAGCAAGTGCGTCACCAACAAGGGGTGTGTTGAAGTGACTTGAAAAGCAACTGGGCATTCAGACTTTATGTTTCATAATAACATCAAAATATATCTCGTACTGAATTTATACAAGATGGTTATAGGAAAAGTTCTTCAATGGTACAAGGTTTATTAACTTATAATATATTGTCACATTTGAAAAAGAAAAAATATATTTATAAATACATTAGCAACTTCTTGCAAAGTAATATATTAGTATACTAAAAATAGTTCAACATAAAAAATCCCTATATATTTGTGTGTGTGTTTATCAAATTCAACAACGAATGAGAAAAACAAATTTATCTAACCAAAAATATCTATTTCTACATATGCATAGTTGTACATATGCTACTTTACAACAAAAAACAACGAATTATTAATACAATGAAGATTGGAGACGGCTTCAATGTGTAATGAAAGAAACTTTATTACAAACCTACAGGTAGCTGATGATGACATAAGCTTATCAAAACGTTGTACATTTGTAATAAAGTTTCTTTCACTACCCATCCAAACTTTATTTTTTAAAGATTGAGTTCCTCATCATCAAATTTGTTATTTTAACATCGAATTAGTGTGCGTTTTGAAAAACATCTTTTGAGAACAAGGATTTTTTTTTAATTAAGGTTGTAATTCCGAGCAATAAAGTTTCATGTCTTTATTGCTGAAAGAAGTAAATAAGTTCAACACTAAATGGATATCCACCATAATAAAAAGAAAACGTGTCAATAAGGCTGGAAGATATTTCAACTATACCTCATCTCTTGTTGAATAAACGTAATGACAATGGAAAAAAACAAGTTTAATGTTGTTAGTGGAGTTGAGAATGAACTATAAAATATAAATTCAAGAGACTCCTGTATAGAGGTCCAAAAACACATCTCAAAATATCATATAATACAATAGTTATAGAGAAATAATAATAATTTAGAATTCATAAAGTTCACCAAATCGTAGGCACTAAGTTTAATGTTGGCTTAATTTTCACACTTGAAAACTGGGAATGATCAGGTATACTTCCAATTGTTTTCTAGCTAAAGCCCTACTTGAATATATCATTAGCGTTAAAAGTAAATCTAACAAGTGTGCAAAAAGTTAGTGTTAAGTATGTCCGTTAATAGCACTATACACATCGCTTCTCAACTTCGTACATAATAAATGCCTCATTAGTTTCTGTTGAATTGAATGAAATGTCTGCCCCCAATGGCACAGCGGAATGTCTGCGGTTTCGATACCCGTGGTGGGCAGAGCACAGATTGCCCATTGTGTAGCTTTGTGCTTAATTATAAGCAAACAATAAAATGCCTGTAACGCAGCTTTTTACGAGGCCAGCATCTGAAAATGCAGAGAAAGAGAAAAAAGGGTTTGTTAATTTACTGAGCTACTGTATATAATTGGGACAAATCCGCAGCAGGAATTAAAGCTTGAATTACTTAACACTACTAGTATGTAATATTGCCCTGGAACCTTAAAATAGAACCTATCTGGAATACCATTGGTATTAAGCTGTATTTGGTTGGTCGGTTGGTTACTTGGCGTTTAATGGTGCAAAGCAACTAGGATATCTGCGCCAAACAACCGGTAAAAATCGTAAAAGTAAGATTTTTATAAAATTTAAAAATTAATCGAGCTAAAATTAAACAATGTCTAAAATTCAAATAGAATTAAAAAGACCAATGGCTCGTAAAAATTTAAAAACGCAATCAAGTTGGACAGTGTCGCCATCGTCAATCACACTGTCCAATATAAGGGGTAAGCCTGTAGTAAATACATATCTAAAATGGTGCCGCCACTCACGGTCGTAACGACGGCACGACAGTAGAACGTGAGATATTGTGACTTAACTGTCACAAAGGCTACATATTGGTGAGTCAGTACCAGATAAAAATAACGATGAGTTAAAAAAAACTGTGACCAATGGGTAGCCTAGGCAGGACAACTTCCTCCTTCCGTTCCTTATGGAAACAAGATGGCCAAAAAGCCACAGAAGGTTTGATCTGGAAAATATTGTTATGACTTTTCTCAAATTCGACTGCCAACTGGCGCAAAGCCGAGCCTTCAATACAGAACTGTAGTCTGTATATGGGATAGGCACGACCTTGAAGGCACCAGAGCAGACAGTCTTACCTGTAGTGTCAGCGTGCTCGTTCCCGCGAATACCAGGTATTCAGATTAACTGGATGGAAACAGAAGGTAAAGAAAAATGAGCCAGTCATTTTTGAATATCGACGAGAACAGGATGAGAACTAACGTGAAGCGATTTCAGGGCCAGAGAAAGCTAAGATAGTCAGTGTAAATGGTACAATCAGTGTACTGTATAGCTTCTACGTGATCCATGGCAAGAGAAACAGCACACAACTCGGCAGTGAACACAGAAACTGTAAAGGGTATCCTGTGAGCAACCATTGAGCCACAACAAACCATTGCAGAGCCCACAGAGTCACTTGATTTTGAACCATCAATAAAAATAAAAAACAAGAATGGTTCGAAAGATGTTTTGCAAAGAGAAGACGGTACTTCCAGTCGGGAGTATTCGCCTTCCTCATATGACTCATAGAAGGGTTACAGGTGGGGATGACAATAAGCCATTGTGGGATGGGCTGATCACTGGAGCCAGCTGCACTTGGATGCGAAAGCCAAAAGGGAGTATATCAGGCCATCTGTTCTGAAGACACAGGAAGAAAGACACAACCCCAGGTTGTATGCTGTGGTAAGGATTGAAGCTTCGTAGCATACTGCAGAGAAAGTTGCAAACGATGGAGGTGAAGAAGAAGTTTGTGA
Source organism: Limulus polyphemus (assembly GCF_000517525.1). Taxonomy (NCBI): domain Eukaryota; kingdom Metazoa; phylum Arthropoda; class Merostomata; order Xiphosura; family Limulidae; genus Limulus; species Limulus polyphemus. The sequence continues at coordinate 187,711 of NW_013667132.1, forward strand.
GATTCTGTGTACAAACTCTGGACTGAAAAAGTGCGGAAAGCCCTCGTGCAGAGCTGAAGCCCCAAATGGTGAATGGAGCCCAACATCTACAAGGCAGAGACCCTGGCAGAACCATATACCAAAACCCCATAGTCAAGTTTGGATCGAATGAGGGCACAGAGAGCATAGAACATCGAACTACTCCCTAAGATGTGGAAGAGTGGACATTGGGGATGTTTAATGCTCTTGTACTGTTGACACATAGCTGCTTTATGTGAGGAATTAAAGTAAGCTTATGGTAAAAAATAAGCCCCAAGAACTTTGCCTCAGTGACCACAGGAAGAACAACATCACCGAGATGGAGCGTGGAATTAGAGTGTAAACCCCATTGGAGGCAAAATTGCTTGCAAACAGTTTTGGAGAAAGAAAAGGTAAAACTGTTTGCTGTGGTAGACTTCAACAAGCGATTGAGGGCAATTTGAAGCTGCTGCTCAATAAACCTCATCAACAAAGGAGGAAGTTGTCGAGTAATAGTATTGATCTTCATACTTTAAAGTTTGACACTCAAGACACAGCCTTGAAGGACTCCAAGCTCCTGTGTGAAAGAACGGTAAATGGTTGTACCCACACGAACTTGGAGTCGCCTGTCTAGTAAACAATTACAAATAATAATGGGCAAATGGCCATGCAACCCATGTGAATGGAGATCCTGCAAAATGTCGTACTTCTAAATAGTTCTCAAGATCGAAAAAAGACAGAAAAAATATTCTCTCTTGAGGAAGGCTTCCTTGATTGAGGTTTCAAGCCGAATCAGGTGGTCCACGGTGGAGCACTGTCAACAAAAACCATACTGGGTGGGCGAGAGCAGGTTGTTTGATTCAAGAAACCAAACAAGATGAGCATTAACAATCCTCTCTAGGACCTTACAGAGACAGCTAGTCAAAGCAATTGGACAATAATTAGAAGGAATCTTTTTCAGGCTTATAAAAAGGTAGGACAATAGCCTTGTGCCAAGCATCAAGAAAAACGTTCTCCTGCCAGATCCGGTTAAAGAAAACCAGAAGAAGAGCAAGAGAGGCAAAAGAGAGAAGACGCAGCATCTTATAGTGAACATTATCAGGTCCAACTAATGTACTACTAGACTAACATATATTCGTCCTGAAAAGGATGCTTAATTATAAGTTGATCACTAAATTATAAATGATTAGTATTGAATAAAATCTTTGCTGACTGAAATTAACAACATGTAGCAGTTTTAACATGCACTACCGCAACTTGTGTTTATCTTTTTAATTATAATAAATAATTAAAATCAACGTTTTGTGTATACACAATAAAAACTTTATTGAAGTCGTACGGCTTCCACTTTAAAATAGAAATATCACTCCACACGTATTTGTTTCGACGTGATCTACGTCATCCTCAGGAGTAACTTACAAGACTATCTTATACTTTCCCCTTGTCGCATTACTTCATTGCTAATTGCATATTTCCTTGGTGTAATAAAAAAAACATTTATAATACATCTAACCATATGTCAACGTATTGACTTGCTTGTCCTTCGTCTCTATTTAATACTTGTTTTTGTTTTTTATATATATTTCATTATTTCTAACGTTTCTCTAATATTTAATGGTATAAATGGTTTAGCTTCGAGGCTAAGCTAAAACTAAAGTTTTTTCCCATAATATTGTATGTTGGGTAGTTTTTACATGTTCGGATGTAGCTGAAATTTCTATTTTATAATTTCTTATGTAACTTTTGTGTTTTTGCAATCTATATTTTAAATTTCTTTTAGTTTGACCCATATAAACACTACCACATTCACATTCTATTTTGTATATACCCGTTTTATCTGTTAATTCTATTTTTGTCTTTAGCATTCCCTATGATAGCTTTTATCTTATTTATTAGTTTGAAGATAGGGTAAAAATACTGATGCTTTTTAAATACTTGTTAGACCTGGAACATAAGGTAAACTTAGAGTTTCTTTTTTCATAAACATATTTTAATGTGGTATTTATAAATGAATTAGCATTTTTTTAAATTTCTTAAATGCTTTGTCTACTATATTTGGTTCAAATCCTCTATCAATAGCTATATACTTACTTAATAACCATTCGTTATTTAAATCTTCCTGTCTTGAACATAATTTTAAAGTTCTATAAACAAATGTATAAAATGCTGATATTTTTTGAGTTTATATATGACATGATTCTTTGCGTGGCGGCATAACAATAGTAAATGGTTTTCTTTAAGCTGACATTTCCAAGTTACCTTCTGCTTCTTCACTAACCAATACGTCTAAGAAATTAATGCTATTATTATCTTCAATTTCACATTTGTATTGAATCGCTGGTTCCTTACTATTTAAATAATTAAAAAATATTCTAGTTTGCTGTTGCCATGTTGTAAATTACTCCTGAGGATGACGTAGATCACGTTGAAACATGTAGGTGTAGAGTGATCTTTCTATTTTAAAGCGGAAGCCATACGGCTTCAATAAAGTTTTATTGTTTAAATACAAAACGTTGTTTTTAATTATTTATTATAATTTTTTAAAAAACGTATAGCAGTCTATTCCGTCTCTCTCTGAATGCCATTAACCTAACCAATTTGCTACTAGTAAATATAATAAATGAATGACTAATTGTTTAACCAGTCACTTTACTACTATAGAAACTATATAAAACACTTATTATTTACTTGGCCGATCCCCCTTTCCGACTCCGTGACCTATCTTGGCATTGTCTTTGATGGGCATCTTACTTGGAAGCCACACTTATCTGCTCTTTCTGCTAAGGTTTCTCGTCGTCTTCATCTCCTCCGTTCTCTCACCGGTAACTTCTGGGACCTGAACCCTCCACTTCTGCTATACACGTACAAGACATTTATCAGACCCTGCTTTACCTATGGACATACAACCTTGATATCCGCTTCTCTGGCCTTCTACTCTCGTCTCCAGATTTTGGAGCGCCATGCCCTCCGGCTTGCTTTTGGTGTCGAACTCCCTAGTCCCAGTTCCGAACTTTATCACCGTATCAACTTTTCTCACATTCAGTTACAGCGTCGCACTCGCTATGTAAATAAATGTTTTCGTGACCACAATCTCATCTTCTCCGATGTTCTCGCCACCACTGTACACACTCCAAGATGCATTCTGGCATCAGCTGATCACCTACTGAACCTCTATGTTATGTCTCTCCCAGCTGACAATCCTGACCACGTCGAGATGCCGATGTTCCCCATTTATCTATCTCGATTCCTAATACTTGCAGTACCCATTGCCAGTTCTCACACTATCTCCATTACGTGATATAGACTGATCACTGTTTACCCATCTTCCTCCGGATTGCCTCCTCCATTCGCACATACCGTGTTTCCACGTTTTCATCTTCCTGTGTTGACTTGCTCGTTTACGGTTCTATTATTCATTTTTACCATTTTTCTTTTGTCGTTGCTTGGTTGACGAGAGGACTTAACCCTCTACCGGCCCTCCCCTCCTCCGGGATTGGAATGAAATAACGCATATGTTGTTGTTGTTGTTTTTTGTAGTCATTTGAAGTTCTATGCAATTAAAATTTATAAATCTTTGCAGTTTTAAAGTACAGATATATAACCAAATTTTTTTTTCATGCCTTAATCAAAACGTCTGTTTCTATCTGTGGGTCACTAATACCATGGATACAATTCACTCTTACTCACTGTGACGTGTTCAGCCTAAGGCCAATCAGTCTAACTAACTTCAAACCATCTGAGTTGATATCAGACATAAAAGACATTGAAATATGTTTACATTATATTGAGAGTTTTAATTTAAGTTGTTCAAATTTAAAATAGTGGGGATTTCTCACGCCTACTCTTTTGCTTTTTACTTGCTATTTATCTTTATAGATTATACTAAATGAAACTAAAATCATAACACTTTCAAATGTATATATTTTTGACAAATAATTTCTATTATACTATAACAAACTTATTATATAATACAAATACACTTATAGTATAAACGATAATGTACAATTCTTGTATTTTACAACAATCAGTCAAAGTGCAGAATGTGTCAGTCAGCTCAGAATAAATTAATATGAAAGATCGATTCAGTTCTACTTCGATATCTAGCTAGACATGTCAAATATATGAAATTTCATTATACACTCAAATGGTAACAGTCTAGATAATATTTGGTTCATTCTTCAGTCTAAGTATTTTTAAATACCTCGTTTTATAATGTTTCAAAACTAACACATATTTTGAAACACCTAAAAATTAGTATTGCTGTATATCCAGACGATGTTTTCAAACACTGTATGTTGACATCATTGAAAGCCACCAGACAAAAATCATTTCTTAGTTGATCAAGTTTATTTTGCAATTTACACTGAATTTAAAAACAAGTAAATATAGTGATACAACATTCAATATTTCATAGGATATTTAAGCTAGCATACTTTCTCTTCAATTAATCCCTATAAACTAATTATTCACATTTCAAACAAATGCATGGAAGTAAAGTCACAAATTCTAAACACATTTTTACAACTTTACAACCAAAATAAGCTGTATGTTCACTATACTTTAACTCTGACAATGAAGAACAAATTTATTTATTCTTACACTTTACATAACGATACAATAATGAATTGATTAGAGAGAGAGTCTCGAGACAGTTAGTGAATGATACAGTTACTAAAATATTGATATTTATCACTCAATATTGTTATTAATATTAAAAGGTTGTTTTTTTTAATTAGGTTTTTTTCTTTCAGGTTCTTTTTCTTGATTCCATTATTTGAAATATTATTGGTATTTTTGACATATTGCTCATTAACACTTGTGTCAAGTCCTGGCCAGGCACGTGTTTATTACCTATGTTTGCGTAAGTGTTGAATATATATTTCTAAGAGTAGTTATAGTTGAATAAATTGCACATTTTGTTGTTGAACCCTGATTATGGTGGCGTGTATATTTTGAACCATTACATTAGCGCCCAAACATTTTTTCATAAAGGTTAAATTGTGACTTTGGATTTTTTATTTTTTTTGTTTATGTTTCTCAGTTTAGTATCTAGTGATTAATTTAGCAACAATTGAAGTTCAATTAAATATAAGTTAACTTCAGCTTGAAAATAGCTGTGTAACTATGGAAGTTAGCGAATGCGATGCAGCAAGCTTGAAGCAGTCTATGTTAGTATTGACACAGTTTGAATGTCTAGCCATAGTCTGGTCGAAAGAAAAATTTAAGATATACCTAGATGAAGAAGAATTTATAGTTATTATTGACCACGCTGCCTTGAAATGATTATAGACAACTTCAAAGATAACTAATAGACTGTGTTGATTGTGACAGAATATTTCAGTAATTGGGTTGAATTATATCCTCTCAAACAAATAACTGTGAATGTGATTGTGAAAAATCTAATTATTGAATACTTACGTAAATCTGGAATTCCAAAGACTATTGTATCTGATAACGGTCCACAATTTGTGTATCATTTAATGGATGGAACTGGTAAAGCTATGGGAATTAAACATATCTTTACAACTTCACATTATCGTGAGCCTAACATTACTGAAAGAGTAAATGGAAATATTGATAAAATAATATCTGCATATATTGAAAAAATCATCGACCTTGGGATAATCATTTATATTAATTTTCTCTAGCCATTGAAACTTATATTCATAAGTATACAGGTTACACGCCAGCCAAAATTCACTTGTTACGTGAGATCTTCCTTCATTGGGACCAACTGATGAAATACTCAACAGCTCCTTAAGCCATAAATGAACGAATAGCAGAATTACAAGATCATACAGAAAGCAAGATCCAAGATCGAAAATGTTCAGATGTGACAGCGACAAGCCTAAAATCGAAATAGATGTCCAGACACATTTATTGTAGGTGATTTAGTATTACTGAAAACATATCCTTTATTTTCTATGTGTATTTTCATTTTACTGCAAAATTTGCTCTGTGGTGGAATGGACCAGTCGAAATCATGAAGTGTGTAACTCTATAAGTGTATGAATTAAAATATCATAGATCAGGTGCAGTTATAGGACGATTTCATATTTCTAATATAAAGAGATAAACATATTTCCCAAGTGACAATTCTCTCGACAATGAAGAAGATAGAAAAGGAAAGAGTGCGAGTTAGCAAATTATATTTTTATGGTTTTAGTCTTTATCGTTCATTTATTGTTTTCTTCTGTCGTTTAGTTTATTTATAAATTTTAGTTGCATTAAAACACAAACTCACCTTCTAGCTAATAACTTGTATTTTGAGAATATATGTATGTATGATGAAACTGACATCAGTTTCCCTAATAATGACGTACACGTAGCAGAAGATTATGTAAATTTATTATCACCTGAGGTTGTACTCTCCTGACCTACTTAGTGTTTTAGTGTTGCTGTATTTTTTGAAAATAGTTTTTTTTTCGGGGTGTTCTTTTTCCTAATCCCATTATTTAAAATAATATTGGTATTTATGGTCAAGCAAGTGTTTATTAACTATTTTATAGTAAGTGTTGAATTTACTTCTAAATGTTGTTATAGTTGAATAAAATGCTTTTTTTTTCTTGAACCCTGAATGTAGTAGCATGTTTATTTCCTATTATACCATTAAATACTGAGAAATGTGTAATGGTATAATAGGGAAATATTTTCTGTTTCTAAGTCACTACTTTTTGTTTTTGATCTACGACACACATAATTGTCGTTTAAGTATAACTTTACAAATATAACTCACTAAGATCTACACATAGTCTAGCTTTTTCAAAGTATAACTGTTTAGATATATTAGAGTTTTAGGTTTTACATTTTAATCATCAACGAAATTGTTATAAGATTTACGAAATAAGTTAAGTCATGAAACATTATCACACTGTGTCCTTAAGTTACAGTTACCTAAGTTCCTATCTTAAAGGATAAACATTGTCTAGCAGAGATGAAAAAATGTTATACACTTTTAAAGTAGTTTGGGATCATCAATAAAAAACACGGAACATATTATCGCTGCTGTGTTATTTCTGTCAGTGAAAAAAAAACATCTGGACAGCAGGTCTCATGTTGTAAAATATAATCTGTAGAGTAAATGTGTTATAGACATAAAAGAATGGATGTGAGAACTTCTACTCTTTTAAATTTGAACAATTGAAGTTACAACTGTTAATGTAATGTAAACATATTTCAATGTCTTTTATTTCTGGTGTCAGCTCAGCTATTCTGAAGCTAGTTAGATTGATTAGCCTTAGGCTGAACGCGTTATAATGAGTCAGAGTGAATTGTGTCCATGGTGTTAGTGACACATAGATAGAAACTAAAATAACGTCTATACCCATTATTACAGACGTTTTGATTAACATATTGAAAAACGTTAGGGTACTTTAAAACCACAAAGGTTTATGAATTTTAATTGTATAGTATGCTTTTTACTACAACTGAATGTTCCTTAGAAAATGGTAAATGCTGCTAATTTAAATATTTTCTATACTCCTGAGCAAATGGTCAAGTTAATGACCATCAGATAGAAACGGAAAGAAGTGCTATGTGTTGTTAGTATCAGTCAGCAAGCTCTCGACAAAGATTTTCTATAATTGTAATCCTTTACAACTTAGCGATCAATTTATAAATAAGTGTCCTTTTCAGGATGAATAGATGCTAGTTATAGAAATGAAAAACGTCAGGAAACGCAAAAAGTACGACTAGATATAGAAGCAAAAACTATAATCAGTTCGTGCTAAATCATAAAACACAATCGTCCTTCTCGTTAAATACTAATAAAACATTAAGTATGATAAATTCTTTCATGATGGATAATTCTTAAAAGTAATTTGCCTGGTTGAAATGATGGATAATATGTGTGATAAAAACAAGCATGTGTAACAGTGATATAATATATGTTTCATTAAAATAATAGGTTATATTTGTAACTTTTAGAACATAATTAAATCTAGACATTGATGTCATGTTGAGATACACTCTCTGATGAGATAATCATGGCGTCCTTTCAACACATTTTCTGGACAACTTCCATTCTCATGACAACGTCCGTCTGTCATGGTGCCCTAGCAAGCGTTCTCTGGTTCCACTTAGTGGATCTATGACGCCATCGTATTTCCTGTGTGACACTATTACGTCATCGTCTCTACCACCTTCTCCCTCCCTATTGCCTGGGGTCGACACACGTGTTTCGCCCTTTGGCGGCATATCGCTCAAAAATCCAGATAACTATTTATGTATTACAATTTCAAATAGCCTGAAATTGAGTTGAACAATAAATTTAAATTCAATAGTTAAATTGTATTTTGGATTTAGTATTTAAGTATGGGCCAATATATCTCCAATTTGCCAACAAGATTCATACACACAGTTTTCTTTTATACAAATACGTTTCAATATACACACAACAATACGATTTGCAATAACAGTTATTACAAATAGCTATTACAAACAATGATTTATAAATAAAAGTTTCACAACCTTACACACAGTATAAAGTCTTCCTTTTAATCTGGAACTTCTTCGATATCTTATCGAAGGTTCACGATGGGCGAGGTGATTACGAGTTGATGTAGGCACGATTTGCTTGACGGGAAGCTAGCTAGCTTTGTCGTTCATTATTTATCAGCCCACACACACCGGATTTTCCACGTGACGTTATGTAATGTTTTCGTAAAAATACTAATGTCCGATAAGAATCCACTGAAGTTAATCCATTTGTAATGTTCGAACTTTGTAAATGATCCTGGTCAAATATCTAAAGTTTACCGATTGGTAAGCGTTATAACAATCACAGTTATAGCTTCCAAAGTTTATAGCACACTGACTCTAGCAAATTAATAATAGATACTCTCTCTTTTGGCGCATCGCATTGGTTATATTTATAGGCGTGTGAAGGTTTTCTAGAAATTTCAGTTTTACATAACAATACTGGCGCTA
>NW_013667132.1:196894-208708 GCF_000517525.1 Limulus polyphemus
TAAGTTATGTATGTTTCTAAATATAAACTTAATCTAAACAAACGTTGATATTAAAATAAATATATAATAACAAATTCGTTACGGTCGCGATCTTTATGAGCCTTTGGTAACGCATAGAAGATTCCTGATTGTCTAATGTTCTAATGCTGTCCTTTATTAAGAATATTACTGTGCTTCATTTGTAACAAATAATGTCTCCCTTTTAGCAGCAGGATAATATTGTAATTTCACAAATTTATTAAAAATACATACAATTTCTTCATATTTTCTTAAATATTCATTTTCATCTAAAATGAATACTATTCCCATTATCCGACTTAGAAATAACAATATTATCGTCTTTCTAAACTTTAAAACCTTCAAATTCTTCTAAACTCGCATGTGAAATTAATACTGTACTTATTAAATGTAGTCAGGGCTAAACCATTAATTTCAGTCCTGACATTACTGAAAGTTTGACCTGATTGATTCCAAATATACTGATGTGATAATATTTGTAAAAACGTTTCAAGTTCACAAACATTATTTTCAAATTTAAACCATGAGCTAATATGTTTTAACAACATCATTTAACACATCTTACTATATAAGTATATAAGTAGGTATCTATGTATGTGACCGAAATAATAAGTACAATGTGGCGTCATCTATTGAATGACAACACAAATGAAAGTAAATAAAATATTTCAGGCTTTGGGTATTCAAGCTTCAGACTATTAGAAAAATAACTAGGGTATGTGCCCCAACCATTTCTTTTTTTACAGATCACAATTTTAAATAAAAGTACTCTCCTCGCAACATGAACACGAATTTCATTAGAACTGTACGTAAGGGTTTGATTATATCTTTATTGATGTAATTGGTAAATATAGTACTAAAGAAACGTTATTCTTTATTATATAAAACATTACCATTTATATCAGCACAATCCGAATACTTCCTATCCTTCCAAAAAAAAACCTTTTTTTTTAAATGTTCACTTTCTCTACATTTTTTTCCAATGAGGTATGAATACTACGATTAGTTATTACTAGCACAAACAGCCGCTCGTAGATTAGCTTTTCTGTTAGTACTTACAATAGTTAAATAACACCTTATCAGAAATTTCTATGAAATAGTTTGTAAGTAACTGTCGCCTGAAATTATTTAGTTTGCCTAACTGCCTATTTTTAGTTTATACTAAAAGTTTATTGTTATGTACTTCAATAAAATGTTTTAAATATACAAAATTTATAAATCTATTAGATATTCAAGCGATTTTGAAAGCTTCATTTAGTCGCTTATTAAGTGATTTAGATGATTAATTTTTTGCCTTGTTTCAAAATTTAGAATTTCCTAAGTATTAAATTACTGTCTGAAATAGCAAAATTGTAGGATAAAAACCTTAATATTAAGAAAGCAGGGAAACTTTTAAGTGTTTACATTCATTTAATAAATGCAAATGCAACTGATTCTTTATATATATTTAGTATACCATATACCATACCTGTATTTAATAACTTCAGAAATACAGTCTTGGCCAAAATTTTGCATACTGTTCTATATTGATGTTATGGAGCAGTTACTGAGTAGCATATGATCGGATAAATATGTACGAGTTGTTATTCTGGTCTGTATAAGTTATATTGAGCACTCGTTTGTCAATACACGCATAAACACCTGTTTTGTATAAAAGAGTGTGCTTTTGGTATACTTTTTTTCGAAACAGGTAAACACTTTGTTCAAACAATTTCTCTGAGATACTAGATGTAGAGTCATGCTTTGTCACGTAGCACAAGTTATAGGGTGTCAAATTATTAAACTGTTCAGCAATGGTATCAAGCAAACGGACATTGCTAGAACAGTAGGGAATCAACAGTACTGTATATAGAATCCTGAAACGTCATCTGAGTACAGGAAAGTTTACTGGTAGATGCCGAAACACTACTGCCCGAAATGACCATGTTTTGATCAGGTTAAACCGTCTAGTTCAAAAGAAGTCTTGCAATACCTTACCACAGGAATGGCAGGAATATATTTATTCCATGGTACCCAGAAGAACAGTGAATATGAGACTAACCAAAGAATAGTATTTTGCAAGAATTTCTATCTGCAAACCGATATTAACCAAAATTTAGTGCTGTCACTTTGTTACTTGGGCAAGACAGCTTGCCAACTAACAATTAGAACAATGGTGACATGTCATTTTTCGGACTTGTAAGGCAGGTGACAGGATTCATGTTCGTTTTTTCCCTGGAAAATAGATTAGAAAAGACTGTCTTTTCCACAGAGAAAACACAGTAGGTGCTGCAGTACATGTTTGATCAGCTGTTCATCATAGTGGAAAAACTGCTCTTCATATCCTCCAGGGAAACGTCAATGGCGTCTCCGGCAGGCATCATATGTGTTCCAGATTGACAATTCCGCCGCCCACAATGCACACATTGTACAGGATTATCTCGACGTTACTAGATTACCATGTCATTGAGAACTGTTGGGCAGAACTGTGGCGTAAAATTGCTAACCCCTACTCTAACCCAGCTATTGTTGTTGAGTTGCAGCGCAATATAACGACAAGTTGGGATGAAATCACAATGGATTACATCAATAACCTAATCGACAACATGCCATGTCGCCTTGCGGAGGTTATTACAGTACGAGGAGGACCAACCAAGTACAGAATGTTTAATATTCTGTAATGATAAACAGTAAATGTGTTGGATATATATAATGATTTCATGTATCTTTTCTTGCGAGAAACAACAAAATGTAGACATTTTGTCAAGAGCTTTTTTATTAATAAGAACAAATATTTACATTATGAATTATTTGATACTGAACTCTGCGAATTGCACAACCTTTTCTTCGGTTATGCTCATTTGTGAAAAATGTATTTAGTGCTTTGGTGAACTAATACGATTAAATGTTATAGTGTAATAGAATTTCTGATTTGTCAACACATATCTAGTACATGCGTTTGAATCATTTTAAAGTGACATTACTGTAGTCTCATACATATCATTACTAATTAGAAATAACATACTTCATCAAGAAGGTATATGTCTCTGTGTTACAAAAATTTCGAATTCCAGATCTTTCAATGCTAGTGAATTTTTATTCTGCCAGTTTGAAGAAGAGAATTAGTTGTTTGGCTCAGTAACGATCTTTTCTGCTCTTTGTATTTCTTAACAATAAAGTTTATCAATACCATTTGATTGGATCACTTAGGCAGTATTAGTGTGTTAGCAATCTGTGCAAGATAATCGCTACAGACGTTTTGATTTACACATAAAGAAATATATTTTATAGGCTTTACTCTAAAGCCACAAAGTTTTATGAATTTTAGCCGTATAATATGTTTTGTACTTCAAGTAAAGGTTCCAGAGGAAATGCTAACTGTTGCTATTTTAAACATTTTCAATAATAGTAAAGTGATTGATTAAACAGTAACTCATAAGTTGTAGCAAAATGATTTAGCATTGAGTTTATTAACCATTTATTAAAATTATAGATCCAAATGAAAACAGAACCATATACTTAGATGGTTATCATAATAATATGTTTTAAGCCAAACAATCTAATTAGTGAAACATGCATTATGTATCTATATATTAACTTAAATTCAGCTACCTCTCTCTCAACAGAATAGATTAAATAGATATTTTATTGGTTTGATCCGTGATACATTAAGGATATTTTGTTCCAAAAGAGAAACTTTTTCATTTGAACTGTGCTACCAGTGTCGTCAATTGTAGGAATCTCCTGATCAAACTACTGCATATAACATTCATTATAAAGTCCATGAATTGATTTCTTTATGTTACAAACTCAATGAAGAATTTAAAATCCAAGAAACCCACAAATCTTAACTCTGTGTATAGGATAAGAGATGCTTATCTTCATCAGAACATATGAAAATCACCATACATTATCACCATACAATATCACCATACATTAACCATGACTATCTAACAGTGAACACACCATCTAGTTCTGTTGTACCTCAGGACTTACACCTAACCGAAAGTAAGATCGCTATTCTAAAGAAAGGCCTAAATGTTGTCTACATTTACAAATGTAAAGCAAACCAATCGCCGTATACTATCCCTGAAAAGACTCTCTTGATGAATATCAACAGATTGTTCGTTCCAATATTGAGCTAAAGATAAGAGATAATGAACTTCTATTAGAAGCTAAGAATTTCATTGCTAAATACCCTAGGCTTTCTGTATTCTAAGATACATAGACCAGACAATCCTGCAAACCCATAGTTTCAACATGTATCTGTCCTACTGAATTAATATCTAGTTACTTTGATTCCATCCTAACCCCCTTAGTTCATCAACTCCCAACTTACATTCAAGACATCAATGACACCTTACAAAAAATTAAGAATTTTAAGTCTACATCAGATTATACTGTTTTATTCACACTTGACATAACGTTGTTGTATACCTCCATTCCACACAAAGATGGTCTCAAGGCTCTACCTTGATAAAAGAAATACCATAGCCCCACCTACAGAACTCCTGATTAGATTAGCTGAACAAGTTTTATCATTAACTGCCTTTTCTTTTAGCAACAAGTGAAGGCATGGTTACATTGAAGATTGTCTGTTTCGTAACGATACATGTACCTTATCTGCTTTACATTGTAGATATATTTATGATGTTTTAGGTATAACTACATGTGTTAATGATGACCTCCATTTTTTTTGTTCAGTTCGTTAAATCACTTCAATACACGTCTTCCGTTTCTCACCAAATATTTCATTTCTTGACATAAATATTTCCGTGACTGATAGTGGCAATCTCGCGACGTCTGTACATTACAAACCGACAGACACACATAGCTATATATTTTCACTCCAGTCATCCTCAATACGTCAATAGAAACTTCCCAAACCCAACTCACCAGATTATAATAACAAATCTATGAACATGTTCCACTTTTTTGAATAACGTGGCTACCCTACTTCTTCATCTCGCTGATGATAATTTAGATACTAACAATACTTGTCTGAATTCAGCTTTCCAAAAATTGCTTAGCTTAAATCATATCAGTAATTATAACACCAACACCGTAGACAGTCCACAACTTCCATAGACATGCGTCCAACCTCGCTTTAATCAACACACTCCCCTTACGCTTACTTTTCACCCATTCAACACACAAATAACACGTATATTGTTGGACAACTTTCACATCATAACACATGACAATGCCATCTGTCACATGTTCTCTAAAAATCTCCAATTTCTTATACACGAGACACTAGCATTAAAGATTTACTCATCTAAAGTCAACTTCCGGATTACATACAACTATCATCTGATACTCAAGTTGGTATGCAAAATTGTCAGAGAAGTAGATGCAACACTTGCTCTCACATTGATCGTACAACATCTATAGGAGGCCCTAAATCAACGTATTCTGTGATTTGCCATTGCACCTGTACCTCTAAATGGTTAATTTATTGTATTACTTGTAACAACTGTGACCAAACTTAAGTAGGATAAACCAGCAGTGGACATCTTGGTTAAAGATAAACGTGTAGTTTGGCACTTCAACAAAGCTGATCATTTCACTGGGCACTGGCCCTACGACATACCTCCTCCAACACCAATCAAAGAACCACAATCGAAAAAGAAATTATTTTTAGATTGGGTTGTTTAATTCCTTTGGGTTTAGCTTTATATATATATATATTTATTTATTTAAATACCGTTCATTCTTTACCTTAAAATCTTAAAGTTATTTCTTTTTGCTTTTTCGCTATGTAAAGTTGTTTTATATTTTTAATAATTTTAATATTATTTTTAATCACTAGCTTTATTGTATTGTTTTTACTATATTGTTTTATTCTCGTAGTTCTGTCTCGCGCTACATTATGTTTTCGTGTATTGTTTCATTTCAAAATGTACTATAGTTGTCATTAACCGATAAGCTTGTTTCTGCCTTGAAAAGAGCGTTTGCTCAAAGCGTCGCCAGGTAAATAAATTATTACCATAGTTTTTAAAGGTGATTTATCTCCAAAAGTATAATTTATTTATTCTATCACTTTAGCATTATTCTATTATATATATATATATATATATATGTATGTATACTTATAAAGTGAAACAGTAAGCATGTATGTAAATTATTGAATATTATTTCGAGGTGTGTCATGGAAAATCTGTCCTTTTCAGGACATTAATTGTAAAATGTATGTTATGCAAATTAAATATAGCAGCGAAAACTATATTAAAGTAAGTTAAATGTTTACTAAATCATAAAAATCACAATCGGCTATACTAATTGTTTCCTTCAATATTAGCCCCCCCAGTGGCACAGCGGTATGTCTGCGGACTTACAACTCTAGAAACCTAGTTTCTATACCCGTGGTGGGAAGATCACAGATAGCCCTTTGTGTAGCTTTCTGCTTAACAAACAAAATTTCAATATTCACATAAACGAAACATTAGGTACGATAAAATCTTTTCAAGACAGATAATTGTAAAAGTATGTAAAGTAAATTACTGGTTATGCTATAATATTTGCTTCGTTCAAATAATGGCTAAATTAAGATAGCATGTGTGATTAAAACTGACATATGTAATACACTATGCTATAATACTTGTCTGGTTAAAATAATGGTTCTACTTGTAACATTTTTAGGGCATATAATTACATCTAGACATTGATGATGTAATCACATGTTGAGACACCCTTCGAAGAGATCATAATCCTTCTGAACTATCCATTTATAGAAACACCATCCGTATATACATAACACATCCTTAGTAACACGATGTATCACCCGCCTATAGAACCTTAGTAAAACAATCCACCTTGTAACACCATCCACCTTTGTAAAAACTCATGTAATACACCCAGTAAGACCATCCTCTTATAGAGACTTAGTAATACTGTCCGCCTATATAAACTTAGTAACATCGTCCACCTACAGAATCTTAGTATCACAGTCAGCCTTTATAAAGTACTCATTTGATGTTGTGCACAACAAAAATCATAGTTATAAGGGTAGAGGAATAGCATAAGAATACATTTAATCGATAAAGTCAAACTAGAGAAACATATGTATGAAGTGAAATAGTAAGATTGTATGTGAATTTACTGTATGATATTTAGAGCTGTAACCATGAAATATCTGTCCTTTTATGCAAATAAGGTAAAATAATATTGACTAATTGATTATCCTACGAACTATGGTCCTTTGTAGCACTATCCTATCAAATACTTTGTCAAGATCTCATTTACTGTTATACACAACACATATGAATATAATCAATAAAAAATAATAGTTTTACTTATAAAATATAGATGTTGATGTCATGCTTAGACATCCTACGATGAAGTCATCCTCCTACTGAACTATACACCTATAGAAACACCATCCGCCCTTACGAAACTTATGCAATTAAATCCATAAACGAAAACTATAAAGTAGATAAGAACTAGAAACTAAAACAGCAGATTTAATGTTTAACATATAAAGCAAAACCGTAATTCTGATAAAAAAAAAACTTTTCAGTACTAATAACACAGGCCTGCGAATTTAAAATTTATAAAAGTTGTTTTGGTTTTAATAACGGATTTTTCATAATTCAGCTACATATATTTCGAAATCGGGAAGATTTGTTTGTTTGTTTGAATTTAAGCACGAAGCTACACAATTGGATATCTGTTGGAGCCGTG
Organism: Limulus polyphemus; assembly: GCF_000517525.1. Taxonomy (NCBI): domain Eukaryota; kingdom Metazoa; phylum Arthropoda; class Merostomata; order Xiphosura; family Limulidae; genus Limulus; species Limulus polyphemus. The sequence goes on from NW_013667132.1 coordinate 204,575, forward strand.
AATGCGTTATAAGAGTAAAGGTCAAACTTCACTTTCCGATTATTGTAGTTGGTGGAGGGAGCTTTTGACTAGCTAACTTACCTCTAATCTATAAGTTCAAAATTATGGACGACTAGTGCAACTAAGCCTTTGAGTAACACTAATACAGGTAAACGGTTTATTTAAAGCTAGTTCAAAATTAATACTTCTTTCGATAGCGTAACCTTGACATTGTTTTCAAAATTAAAAGCGTGGTAAGTTTATTCTGATATTAAATTTTTTCTACCTTTTGATTATCAGAAAAGAAAACAAGTTAAGGTTTGATTAATATATGACGTGAGACGCCATTCTGATGTGAAACTGTAAAAGCTAATCCTCTTAGCTTAGAAGATCATGATAAAAAAATATCTTTTATAACGATACATCTTATGCAGAAGGCCCTATACCTTGATTTCGTATTGTGAGTGTGTTTTTTTTCATTCTAAGCTTAACGAATCAGAAATCAACAAAAACTAACATCGTCTCAACTTTTAATAAAGTCCTGAGATTGCATTTACAAAGGATGTACCTCGACTGATAATGTAGAAGAAGCATAAAATTAGCTTTGAAAGATAAATGTATAAAGAAGGAAGCCATGCCTTTCATAGGAGTTAGTTTTGCAAATTACTAATTTTGCAATGAAAAGTGGGATTAGAAACCAAGTCTATTTTTTTTTATTTAACTGTCTGAAAGTATAAAGAAAGGTTTACTGTACTGATAAATTTGATATTTCCGTACCGTTGGAATGTTTCTCATTTTACATTGTGTGTGTATGCGTATGTGTATATATATATACATTTGTTTATGAATGTATATTTAATATTTATGCTACTCAAAATTACCTGGGGCTACTTACCTATTAAGCAATCGTTAGATGCATAATTTATTTCTCATTTTGTACTTCAAAATTTATTAACGTCTTCCCAGTGTTTCGATACGGATCAGGTTAACCCACAAAATGGAACATATGAAACTAAGAACATGTTCTTAAATTGGTCAAAAAGCAACAGTTAACAAAAGAAACAATATAAATAACTGGTGAGCCCTTCGAAACCAATGACCTCCCTGAAATTATTTTTGCATACTCTTGATAAACTTTTAGATGATGATTCGTAGTAGGCAGTCTTCACATTTCAAAAGGACATTTTCCAGGTCGTGGATTTACTATTGCAAAGGATGGGCCGAAACAGCGTGTTGGAAGGAGTTTCAGTTATGCACGATTAGATTAAAGTTTAGAAGTCAAACGGGTCATTCCATACGAACAGTACACTCAATCGAGGGTCACCAAGGGAATGGAGATCAAATGATGCCGAGACCTGCGAGACATCTGAGGGTTACATAAGTGTTATATAGTGGAAACCAGAGGAAGATGACGTCCACTAGAGAGCGCATAGCTAGGCTGTCAATAGGCGTGTTGCTAGAGCCACGAAATCCTAGACGGGGTGATATCATAGTTCGATATTAGCGGGTCCTTTACTATAGGTGGATGCTGTTATTAAAGTTATATAATTGGATGGCATTGCCAAAATTCTGTACGCGGACAGTGTTAATAGGGTTTAACAGGTGAATTGTGTTACTAAGGATAATGTGGATGGTGTTACTAGATGGATTATGTGTGTTTTGCAAAGACAGATAGTCTTGTAGGATTGCATATAGATTTCAACTTATGTTTATAATTTTCATATATATATATATGTTTTACAGAAGTGAATGGTGTTTCTCTAGGAGGATAGTGTTACTAAGGTTCTGTAGGTGGATAGTCATACTAGGCATATTGTATGTGTCTTACAAAGGTGGATGCTGTTATTAAGATTGAATGATATTAGTAGGTGGATGTAAACTGTTTTTCAACATGTTTCAACATGTCATCGATATCTAGATTTAATTAAATGTCCTATGACAATTACTTTATAGGTTTCACATACATGTGTATTACAAAGGCTGATGCTGTTTCTATGGGCAGATTGTCTTACTAGGCGTATTGTGTATGTTTTACAAAGGTGGACTCTATTGCTATACTTCTGTAGGATTGCATCCAGATTTCATCCTGTCTCAAAATATGTTTATTGTTTTCGTTTATATATTACATGTGTGTTTCGATAGGAGGATAGTATTACTAATACATTTTACTTACATCTGAAAATTTTATCACATGCAATGTATTTATAAATATTGAATGAGAAAGATGATTGTGTTTTTGTGATTTAATGTACTGATTTTTGTTTTTGTTTTCATATTTAATCATATTTTGTGCTTTTTTATATTTAAAACACTTTTCTATAGCCAATATATAATATCCCGAAGAGGATGCTTATTTAAATCTCATGCTTAGCTTTAAGTTAATCGCTAAAGTATAAGGAATTACTATTACTACTTCTTTGTTGAGAACTTGTTGATTGAAGCTAACACCATATGAGTGTTCTTTCCACTTTTATATGAAGATCATTAACATAACTGTTTTGCTACAACTAAATATAGTAAATGAATGTTTTTCTATTTAACCAATCACATTATTATTGTATAAAGTATTTAAAATGGCAACACTTATCATTTTCTATAAAACATTCACTTGAAGTAAAAAACAATTAAATGTAATAAAAGTTTGAGGTTTTAGAGTACAGACATGTGTAGATCATTACTTTATCAATTAAGAAGTTTTCGTAAATTGTATATTAGTGTATCTTGAAGTTTTGTTAATAAATGTTTCAGTATGTGTGATACATTTACTGAAGATAGCATATTAAGCTATGATAAAAAGTGAGCTTCATATAAGAAAATCACAGAATACTAATTTGTACATATTTCTATAAAGTGTAAACGAATTATTCATGTTACCATAACAGTTTCAAAATCAACGTGAGGAAATATCTGTTTTGAAATAGTTGAAGAATAATCACTTGATTTATATAAAACGTGCTCTTATGATTATGATTGTCAACTCTTTTTTTCGGTTATTCTAATTTGTGAAAATATATCTGATACTTTGGTAAACTAATAAGTTTAAATGTTATAGAGTATAGAGTGAAGTTTTGCCCTGATTTTTAGGTGAAAAACATAATACATGTTACTGTAACATTTATTTTCAAAAATCTATGTCAGTTAAAAAAAAAACATTCGTTGTATTTGAAATCGTAATCCTTTAAACTTTAGCGATCAACTTAAAACTAAGCATGATATTTAGATAAGCATTCTTTTTAGGATGTTGTATATTAATTATGGAAATGATTAAATATGAAAGCAAAAACTATAATCAGTACATCAAATAATGAAAACACAATCGGCTTTCTCATCCAGTATCTATAAAAACATTAGATGTGATAAAAACGTTTCATATGTAAGTAAAATGTATTAGTAACACTATCCTCCTATAAAAATACACATGTAATATATAAATGAAAACTATAAATATAGTAGGAGTCAAGTTGTAATCTGTAGGCAGTTCTACAAAAGTGTAATAGCACACAAAATATGGCCAGTAGGACCATCCACCAATAGAATCACCATCTGCCTTTGTAAAACAAACGTATGTGAAAATTCTAAAGTAACTGCTATACGACATATAATTAAATCTAGACATCGATGACAAGCTGAAACACGTTGAAAGACAATTTACCCTTCGTAACACGATACTGTTACTTTCTTCTACACTTGCTATGTTTACTAGATAAACATACACACAACATTTTTAATGTTACTTTCTTCTACACTTACTATGTTTACTAGATAAACATACACATAACATTTTTAATGTTACTTTCTTCTACACTTGCTATGTTTACAAGATAAACATACACATAACATTTTTAATGTTACTTTCTTCTACACTTGCTATGTTTACTAGATAAACATACACACAACATTTTTAATGTTACTTTCTTCTACACTTGCTATGTTTACTAGATAAACATACACACAACATTTTTAATGTTACTTTCTTCTACGCTTACTATGTTTACTAGATAAACATACACATAACATTTTTTAATGTTACTTTCTTCTACACTTGCTATGTTTACTAGATAAACATACACACAACATTTTTAATGTTACTTTCTTCTACACTTGCTATGTTTACTAGATAAACATACACACAACATTTTTAATGTTACTTTCTTC
>NW_013667132.1:209637-224657 GCF_000517525.1 Limulus polyphemus
CGTCACATTATAGCGCCACCACGGCTGAAAGGGCGGGGATGTTTTGTGTGACGGGGATTCGAACCCGCGACCCAGAGATTTCGGGTCGCGCGCCCTAACCACCTGGCCATGTCGGGCCTCTACACTATAGAAACACATGTAAAGTTTAAAATCATCAGAGGAAGGGCGTTCCAGCCCGAAGCATTGTGAATATTAAAACATCTAATTCGATTTAGCCATTTTTTAGCGATATAAGTTGCTTCCATTTTTTTTTTTTCGTTTTATGAGATATAACACTGCGGTTCATACACTAAGCAGAAGTAAAACAGTTTTGAGCCACTCCAGGCTATAACAGTGCAAAATTTTACTACTGTAACATAAAAACTGAAAGCAAACTAAAAATAATTCACATTACGTAGAGAATTCCATTTGGTATAGTTACTTTTATTGGAAATGTTTGTACTTCACATGGATGAGAGTAATTGATAAAATACCATGAGTGAAAACTATTCACTAATTCCTTGAAGCTAAAGATCATTGCTTCCCATCCTCTGACTAGCTTTGAAAAAAATCTATATTGGATATTTTTTAGTGCTGAGGAACAGTGACCAGTAGTAAATTTTGAGCAATATATATATATATGATTCTTTTAACAAGAACAACTTAGTTAACTTAAGAATATTAAATTCGTGTTTAAGACCACTTGAAAAAAAAGAGTTTATGAAACCAAAACTAAGGATATCAAACCACGCAATAGGAACTTTATAGTGAAAATGCTTGGCCTCATAACCCATTAACATTAATGGTAACATTAATGATTAGTTAAAGAGCAACAGCTCTGAACTTAAGTATATATGTTTCTTGTTTGGTCAAAACTAAATCATGGTCTGGAAGCTAACTTACTGGCCTATTTCTAAACGCACCATCAGTTTTATCGAAATGGTCTTTTTTTTTTTGTTCAACGTAAATGGATGTTGCCTAAGTTATGAATCATTCTTAATTTCTACAAAAAAAAAATTAAATTTAGTTTTGATTACAATGCATATTTTTATGGCACAAGTATACTTTAGAAAACAGGAGCTTTTCTCACATCCAATAATTTCTTTATATGTATATTTTAAATAACTTTGTCTATTAAAACAATGTTATGTTAAAGAAAACTGCCTTTGCTTATTCAAGATATGTTATATTAGAGAAAAGTGTCTTTGTTATATAGAAAACTGTACCAAAACAACGTGATATTTGAAAAAAAATTGTCTTTGTTTATTTAAACAATGTTATATTACAAAAAGCTATCTATATTTTATTACAAGTTACAGCTTTTAGAATAAGGAAGATTATTTTTAGAACAGGCACAACGTTTCTGTAACTACTTTAGTAGGGGATTGGTTTACGTTAGTAGAGCATTGAATTAAGTTACAAAAACTGGTTTTGTGATCATGTAATGTACCAGAAGCTAAGCTCTCTAACAAGCCTTTTAAATTTAGCATACACAGAAAAATCGGTGAATACGTTGCGCACTTAACTCAATGCTTTACTAACGTAAACCAGTTCCCTTAAAAGTAGTTACATAAATTAGTAACGAAAACACAGACAAGAAACACTTAACAAACTCCAAAACACTCCACAAAACAAAGGAAACCTAATCACTTGTACTCTCCCATATACAGAAAATATTAACATACCTGTGTCAGAAATTTGGAAAAGACTAGCACATAAATATAACCCTAACATAACGCCTAGATTCATTGTCATCCCTGGAATGAAAATTAAACACACGTTAATAAAATTATTTAAAAAACCATCGCACCAGGAAACATTTACAAAATAAAGTGTAACAATTTCCCAGCCTTTTATATAGGTGAAACAGGACCTAACTTGAAGATCAGGTTAAAAGAACATCAAAAATCCCATTCTCAAGTCCATGAAAATATGACCAAAAACAACCACAGTACTAAAACATGAAGCCTTATTAATATAATCAAACAATCCTACAGTTAACAAATACCCGGGCATATCGTTATTTCCCTAGATATTACTAATGTTATGCAAATATTTCGCATAACATATTCCGCAGTTTTATATTTATTCGCCTTTTGTTTGTTTTTCTGTTCAGCCATAAATACATAATCTGTCAATTCGTGCGAATTGCTATGCACATACATAAGTAACCATTATCAATTATTAAATTTTAATACATTGTTAGATTGTTGAATGTTCATTTAAATACTAAAACCTTCTTTACCGTTAAAACGTGTGTACTTGAAAATGATCGCACTAGTGATCGAAACGTAGTACCTGTTCTAGAAAACCATCTTCTTACTGCAAAAGCTGTAACTTGTAATAAAATAATACTTAATCAGAAAGTAAACTCAAAACGAAACTACAAAATTGCCTTTGTTTATTAAAACAATTTTATATTACAGAAAATTGCCTTTGTTTTTTAAAACAATTTTATATTACAGAAAATTGTCTTTGTTTATTAAAACAATGTTTTGTTACAGAAAACTGCGTTTCGTTGTTGAAGCACATTTCTTAAATATTTACTAATAGTCCGAATTCACGTGGTAGGAAACTCAAGACGTTAATTTTCTCCAAAGATCTTAAATTTTACTATGGAAACGAATTTGGATTTAAATTGTTTTCTCTATTATGCAGATCTCGCTTTAGTTCAGAAAAAATATCATTGAACTAGAAGTAAGGTTTGTTTCTTCTGATAGAGTAGCAGTTTTTTAAAATTAATGGAGAGATTGGAGGTCTGTCGCATCCTGCTGTTTTATAAAGCCAATCGTGGAATGAGTAGGTCGGTACGAAGCGAATTGTCTGTTATCTCTTTGTTCAGTCATCAAGATGAAAAGAAAAATTAAAGTAATTTCTTACACTCACATTAGTACACTGTAAGACTAAATTTCTTGAAGTCCTCGTTTGTATGGAAACTTAATACACACAAGATGTTTGTATCCTTCAACCCCATTATATATTGATTAAAAGTTTGTTAAGCGAAATTTTAGATCAACTGAGCTATAAAAAATACCTAATGAGGTTTGGTAGTTAATTAATAATTCCATGTTAGCATGTTCTTTTGTGTGTTTTTTTTAATCAAGCATAACAATATTCAGTGCTTCAACGACAGTTCTGTGTGGGAGGAGCTGTAGATTGCAGCTTTTGAAAATGTGGAACAATTTTGTATTTCTGTTTATGAGAAATATGGAAAGGCTATCCGTTACCCTCCCTAATTCTGAGCTATTTAAGAAATGGAAAGCAGCGAGTCACACTACCACCCGCTATTGAATTGACTATCGCTCTTTGAACCCACCCACAGCTTATAGTGCAAAGAATAATTTGCTGTATTGCATAGATTGCCAGCTCCGAAATCCCGAGTTCTACCAGTGCCCAGTTAGATAAATAAAGATTATACAGGAGAGAGAGAATATTGGGATTGCAGGTCGATGCTAAATATAAGAAAATTGGTAAGTAAAGCAAAACTATCATAACAATTAACAAAAAGTCTACAAAATGATTTCTCTGAGTTAACAGTTGATTTACTCTCTTGAAGTTTAAAATAATTACTAAAAAAATAAATAAGCTAAACTTTTATCTTAACGGTAAGTATTAACGATATATATATAATTTTTTGGATATGTTTGATATAATTATGAATAGAAATATGATAACGTAAACGTTTACTCTTCTATCTTTTATTGTAAATTGGAGGTACAAAAATAAACTTACAATAAAAGATAAAATAATAAATTTTAACAGTTTATTCTTGTACCTCGAACTTACAATAAAAGATAGAATAATAAATTTTAACAGTTTATTCTTGTACCTCGAACTTACAATAAAAGATAGAATAGTAAATTTTAAGTTTATTCTTGTACCTCGAACTTACAATAAAAGATAGAATAGTAAATTTTAACAGTTTATTCTTGTACCTCGAACTTACAATAAAAGATAGAATAGTAAATTTTAACGGTTTATTCTTGTACCTCGAACATGCAATAAAAGATAGCATAGTAAATTTTAACAGTTTATTCCTGTACCTCGAACTTACAATAAAAGATAGTATAGTAAATTTTAAGTTTATTCTTGTACCTCGAACTTACAATAAAAGATAGAATAGTAAATTTTAACAGTTCGAGGTACAAGAATAAACTGTTATCTAATTTCAGTATAACTTCTATTCACGAAAACCAGTCATTACTGGAGGTTGTAAAAACGTATACAATTTTTGTCTATAACTGATAAAAATTCGAAAACCTCTCACTAGAAGTAAAACTGCGAAAAAACAAACAAACAAAATTGTTGCCATTTAACTGTTTGTTTGTTTGTTTGCTTTAGCTACATAACAGGATGTCATTTAACTATTTGTTTTTGTTTGTTTTAGCTACATAACAGGTTAAACTGCGCTCTGTCTATTGTGGGGGAACTGAACCATGGAATTTAGTGATGTACGCCCATAAACTTACTGCTGACCCACGAATGGCCAATCAAATGTGCTAAGGTACGAATGAGGACTAAACTATATCAATTACAAAAGTATCTATAGATAAAGCCAGTATTTGAGCAGTGTTAAGTAATGTTTATTTAATTTCATTACCTTTAAATATTGATCTAGGTGTTAAGACTTTTTTTCGAAAGCTACTGAATTAGATTCCAAATAGATATTTTTTTTGGTAATTCTTTTTTTTTTCATAAAGTAATTGTTCATTCTGGTTAAATAATAAGATTGAAGATCATATTGTGCTGTTAAACAATTGTTGGTTTTTATTATATGTTTTATGCTATGATAAATTTATATTCCAACAAAACTTACTGATTTTGATTATAATTTATTTAAAAACAACATTTACCAAACACTAAACGATATGATGTTTAGTTATAATGATGGAAAAGTTTATTAGATAAGAAGTCGGTAGATGATATTATACGATATATTACTAAAGCTAGAATGACATTATAGGAAATGAATACTTTACTATTATTTATATATTTTTCTTCAGTAAGAAAGAAAACAGCAAATTGTTCTAACTCAACTTATGAGTTTCTTAGATTAGCAAAATATTGCAGCACCTTTATATAAGGTTGATATTTTCATTTTGTGTAAGGTGAGGCTCGTATGTCTTGTCTAGTACGAATCTACGTTGACAGGAGATAATACGTAATTATCATACAATCTACTCTGTGGTCGTGTGTCAGATGAAACGTGTACTAATCACTAATAGTCTTACATGCATAAACTGCCTTTTAAGCCCAGGTAAGGAATAGTAAAATCGGAAAATTATGTAATGACCATCAGTGTCAAAGGTTTGTGCATGATGATGAATGAACATTTGTTATATTCCTCTTTGGTGAAATAAGTGTATGCTTCACAAGTTCATAGTTACTAGAAAACCTCTGGAATATTTAAGTATATATATGATGAGAAAATGGGAAAAGCCTGGAAGTAAAAAATGTATGTTAATTTAATCAGGCAACGTCTTAGTGGAAAGTCTAGATTAAATTTTGAAAGAAGTTCTGTATTGCTGGCACAAAATGTGTTTATAAACGATTTAATTTGTCTTCTTTTTTAAATCATTTGAGAACAATTTATCATAAAGGAGTGGAGTTGGCAATTAAATATAAAATCTTCAAGCTGTGTGTGTAATCTGGCAAACTTAGGCACTTGGGAAATTAATACATTTCTTTCAGTTGACTGAGTAATATTTGATTCTGAGTGTAGTAGATCACAAATTAGGAAACTATTCTGTGCGTTTGGCATACTTTAACTGTAAAAATAGTTTTTCATTTCAAACTAAGTAGACTTAAAAGAAGACTTTGTAGTCAAGATATTTCACTTCATTTTAGATGAAAATCATTAGAAATTAGTATAATGTTTTTATATCTAGATGTGGGATTATAAGGGATATTTAAATTTGATTAAATAATTTGTAGCTTCATATATATTCTATTATTGTATACAAATATTAATTTTAAAAATAACATAATTTGAAACAGAAAAATAGGAAGTAACATTTGTCAATTCAGAAGAGTAAAATACATTCATTTTTAGTGATTTTAATTAATACTGCTTCATTCAAACATTTTGTGATGTTTGACAGTTGAATTTATTTGTTCATCAGGACGTAATATAGCAGGTAAAGTGCTTAAGTATTTTTGTCGTAGCTATCAAAAATAGCAGTTTTATCTAAATTGTACTTCCTTGGAATTCTTATACTCTCGTGTTGTTTTGGATATTCTAAAACATATATTCTGCTGTTTAACTGAGGTGTATCTAAAATTATATTCTTTAAGATATGTAGAATATTTTTAAACGAGAGTATAATTTACAATGTCATATATAAACTTTTTATAAACTCTAACTTGGTTTGCATAACTTTTGTCTCCATACACATACGGTCAACTATATTACTTTTCTGAAATCTTAAAATAACAGATTTTAGAAAGGTTTAACAGCGTCTCTTGTTTGCTATTATGCAAGTGTAAACGTATTATCTGTTAGTGTTTTCCCTGTCAAAAAGTTAGATTTTTCTTCAGACATTACATCGCTTAAGCTTTAACAACAAGTTGCAAGTTTTAGGGTAAAAATGTATATTTTTTTAGAATATTATATTTTTATTTTTAGTAGGTAGAAGGCTTTCGTTTTCTACTAGGTAGAAAGTTTTTACTTTTTGGAACATTATATTTTTATGGTAGTTTTATAATTCGTTTTTAATTTAATTAGTTTGTTGCTCTTTGGAATACTGATTTCCAATATCAAAAAATTATCATAAAACTGATAAACATAAACAATAAATCATCTGACTAAAGTTTCTGGTTTATATGATCGATATGCGAAAAGACAATCTTGGTTAAACTACTTGCATATTTGGTAACAATTAAGATCATTGTTATTAAGATAGAATACAAGTACACATAGCGCTTTCCAACTGAGAAATAGTGTTATATTAAATATCTACATATGTAATTTGTATAACGACACAGGTTCTATGGATATCATAAACGATTTGTTGGAACAGCAAACAACTTTTTCAGACACTTGTGGAAAGAGGTGAATTCAGCATTTCACCTATCACAACAAAACCTTACCAAGATGTATACATAATGACAAAATATATGATCAAATATCATAAATAGCATCTGTAACCTTATATCGGTTCCTAATATATTTTACGACAGCAACGCAAAATCACAGACTTGACAAATATCACACATACTGAAACCTTTATAACAAAACTTCAATATACACTAATATACTATTTACGAAATCTTCTTAGTTTATAAAATACTGTGTTAGCTTTCATACAAATTTTGTACACTATATCCGTATTACTAATTTCTCATTTTAGATCAGTATGTACGATTTTTAATACTAGTTATAAACGAAAAAGTAAGCATACAATTCTTGTATTTTGCTGAGTTTATCATGCTATAAAATTAACACATTTTACACTCACTACTTAGAAAAATGTGTATTGCATACTGGAGGGCTTAACACATTTTGTTAGAAATATTAGAAAAAAACAACCTTTATACTCCAGATGTACATAAAGAAGTTTTTTTATTTTAACCAACGTTTCGCCTTTGCGGCTTCAAGAGGGTTAATATACACAACTGTTTGATATTATAATATTCGTTATATTATAAAACCGTTTTTAATGTTCTATTTCTCGAGTCTGCAGTAACGTGTGTCTAACAATGTAAATAATATCATTATTGTTTCATTATTGTTCTAATATTATTATATACTTATAATACTAACTATACAGCTATGATAACATATGGCAAATACAGATAACTACAATATGTTTTATGATTAGCTATAAAAAACACCTAGATGGAAAATAGAAGCTGCTAAGAAACAAGTGGACAGGATACAAAGTATATCAGCAGTGTTAAAAACAAATTGCAATACTGTGTGATACTCCAGAGTACGCAAGTGTTAAACTGAAAGTAACAGTGTCAAGTGTATTGCTATGATCTGTTGTTTTTTGAATGGAATCATGGTGATTTAGTTACGTGTACCACTCATTGTCTCTTCATTTTTGTATTTTTTTTGTTAATGAGTATAGCTTCCATATATTTTCTCTCTTTAAAATCTTTGGTTTTTTCTTTGTAAGATAAAAACTTTAAATGGTTCTTGGTTTTCTGTGTTTGGGGTCCCGTATAGATTTTGTTTGTTTGTTTGAAATTATGCACATAACTACACAATGAGCGTCTCCACATATATTACAAATGATTTGGTAGACCACGTTTTTGATGTGCCATATTTGTTCTGCTCGTTTTCTCTGGCGTAGCATTATTCCTTAGCACATTTTGTTAAAATTAAGAGTAAACTAATAGCTCTTTCAATGATTTACCTGATTTTTGCATAATGTTGATTGTCAGTTGGCATTGTTAGTAGCCTTACGAATCTTGGTTGTGATTGTGTTGTTGATGAAAGAATGTTCATTGTGGGCGTTTTCGTGTATGTTTTGTTATTTTTGATTTCTTGCTGTTGTGATGTTTTTGTTTTGTGTCTGATTTGAAAACGTTGTTGATGTAATATTCGGGGTATCCGTTTCGTAATAGTAGTGTTTTAAATTCATTCGTCGTGGACCAGTTTCGATTTATTCTCTTTAATTTTCCTATTATTGTTCCCCTTTTGACTTGTTCTAGGTAGTGTGATTTGTAATGGAGAAATATCGGCTTCTTGCATTCTTTGTTATGAATGGAGCTCCATATTTGTCTGTCTTGGATTTTTAAGGCTACGTCTAAGAACATTAAGTATCCTTGACTGATGGATGGAAGTTGTTTAGGAAATAGTAAAACTGTTGTTGTGTTTCTTTTCCATGATCTCATATCCAAAATATATCATCGATGTATCTGTGCCACACTTCTGGATTTAAACTTGTTTTTTTGTCTATATGTGTCAAGGGCTTTAGTTTCTAGTGTATGAAAATGTGACTGCTGCTCTGTTACTCAAAGCTACTCATTTCTTTTGTTTATACAAAGTGTCACCAAATGTAAAACAACTGTTGTATAGGGCAGAATTGATTTATTTTGCGGATGGTGTCTAGTGTGTTGTTCGTTAGTAAAATGTGTTGGTCAAGTAAATATATGAAGCTAATGATACTATCTATGCCTTCGTCCACGGGTATGGATGGATACAAAACCATTACGTCTATGGAAAATAAAATAGAGTCAGAGCATATTGTTTGTGTTGAAGAGTGTATCTTTTCTAATAGATCTTTAGTATTGGTTAAATGTGGTGAAACATACTTTAGACATGGTTTAAGCAGTTGTTATAGTAACCAGGATATACTTTCTGTTGCAAAGTCATACACTGACACTGTTGGTCTTAAAGGTAAATTTTGTTTATGGTCTTTAGGGACTCTATATAGTTCAGGTATACGGCTATGGGAGGGTTTTAATTCTGTTGGTAATTTTTCCGACAAGGCACTTTCTTCTTTAAGATGTTTGAGTATCTTTTTGGCTTCTTCTTCGACCATCTTTGTTGGATTTTTGTTTAACGTAACATAGAGGGAAATGCACTTGAAGATGTTCCTCTATTTTACCTTGGTAACTGTTTTTGGTTGAGATTACAAAACATTTTCCTTTGTCTGATTCTTTTCTGATCAGATTGTTGTTTGTTCGGATCTCTTTCATAGCTGCTTTTGTTTGTTTTTTTGCTGGTGAGGCGTTATCTTTTTCTTGATGATTTTCATATGTAGCCAGGTTATTTTTAATCTGGTGCCATAGGAATGAGATCTTTTGTTTTGTGGCTGTTGATGTTTTTGGCGGTTGATACTTCTGTGGGTCAAATGGGTGATTTCTGATTGACAGGTGATTCTGATTATCTTCTTGGTTATTTGTATCTCCTATTGGGCGTTGGTTGGGAGAGACCAACGCTGTCTGGGATATCGTCGGAGATTTAACTTGTGTCTTTTATAGCTTTTGTGTGGAGTTTTTTCTTTTGTTTCATGATGTTATTTCCAGCGGAAAATAATAATATTCTTTACATTGTTAGACGCACGTTACTGCAGACTCGAGAAATAGAACATTACAAGCAGTTTTATAATTTAACTAATATTCTAATATCAAACAGTTGTGTACGCTAATCCTGATGAAGCCACAAAAGCGAAAAATTGGTTAAAATATAAAAAATGCATTTAAATATACCTGGAGTATAAAGGTCGTTTTTTTCTAATCTTTTTATCACTACTTAGAAATATTAAACTGTGCCTGATATACAGCAATCAGTCAAAAGTTCAGACTTTGTCAGTATACAGATATTCGGAAAATATAACTTAGAATATTTTTCAAAATGAAAGATAACTTCACCGTGATCGTTTCAATTATACATGTTACTTTTAATATTTATACCATCTACTTAGACTTAAAAACTACACCAACTTTACAGACATGTGAAATGCACGAGATTTACGATTTCAATATACAATAGAATGAATTATATTTGTATGTACTCGAATGGTAACATAGTTGTTTCTGGGTGCTGTTGATAAGTTCGGTCACAAGTTTATCTAAATTTAAATCAAATCTGAGTCAATTTTCAAATATAAATACCCTGTCCCTTTTATCACTAATAATAAGACTGATATAGTTCTACTACAAGTAAGAGAAAATAATGAATCAACCGTTAAACGTAAGTATATCATAACATATATTTGTTTGCTTATAAATATATTTTCTGTGTTTCTTAAACATAGTAATGTTTGTTTTCAGCCATACTAATTATATTAATAAATATTGGTGTTGTTTTCTATTTACTACATATACATATATATATATATACATTATATTATAATATATTTAGTATTTTAGGGAAAAAAAATAATGCTCCTGACATTAAGTAAATTGCGAAAAGGGGTAAATCCAATTGTCAAGAAGAATCAGTAAAACAGAAACAACGAGAGTTAGGTTCCTCTACTATTACGCAACGTGAAAAAGCAACTGATTAATGTTATGCCTATCCTATTGGGAATGATCGTTACATCATTTTATCAACTTACGAGAATATTTTGAATATTTGGCAGCTCAGAGACTTTGGAAAAAGAAAACTATATCCAACCGCGGAAGGTATCACTCTTTCTTCAACAGAATGAGAGGAATGTAAACAGTAAATCTCAAACATTAGTACAGAGCAAAACTGAACAATATTTTCTCCAAGAAGAACAGGAATCATGTAATTCGTGCTGCGTGTCTGTTAATGATATCGAAATGATCATCATGGTACTGGTATGACATTTATTTTATCACGTTCAGAATGGCAGAATTTATGTGCACATATTTCTCATTTTAATAATTACTTAATGGTGAAAAAAACTGAATGATCAAATTAAATCAGTTCTTATTAATATATACTTTGAATAAGCATACCATATTTTACAAGTACTGAACAATGAACAGTGTCAAGCATGTGAAATCGACGATCTTAATTAGGCTCATCATTGTTGTGGTTTGTTAAATCATGATGAATGTGTATGGTTATATTACAGATATGCATTGACAAAAGTAGATAAATTTATTGTTTAGTCTATGTTTAATCAAATAGTAACGCAATTAAATTTACCAAGCCTTAATGATAAAACTTTCGGGGATACTCTAGAGAAAGACTACTTTATCCACAATTTATCAAAAATAATGTGTATGTATCCTTCTTTTGAAGATTTTAAGAACAAACAAAATATCTAAAAGAACTATGGTGATAATAAATAAAAAGCTCTGGACAAAATATTTCAAGTTTTTGTAACTGATTATAAAATATACAGTTAAACTTTAGAATAGTGTGTCTCTCAGAGTTTTCTTCTAGCATTACATAAACGTTTCATAAGCCGGAGTAAGTCTTATAGAAGTAATACTTGAAAATATTAACATTATTATATCATAGAATTATCATACAAAATATAATGAAATAAAATCATGACTGAAGGCAGTTTGGGTAACAATGCGCAGGTCTACAACATACTTTAAAATTAAACTCCTGTAGTAACAGATTCCATCACAAATGCTTTGCCTAAGAGAAAAAACTCTTATTTTGTTAACCCCCCACAGGATTGCCAAGTACGTCTTTTCAGTGGTTGTTATAACCTTCTCGTGTGCTAGTAATTTTTGACTTAAGTATGTTAAAATATGTCACTGGATGTTCCATACTATCCTCACCTATTTGAGTCAGCTCTACCTCTATAGCTATATCGGATGCATCCGCTAACGTCTACTTATAGCTATGTAAAATTGTTTTTTTGCACACTCTGTTTTAATTTCCTAAAAGTTCTCTCACTGGCTTAAGCCAGCCAACACGATTTGGTCCTGATTTACAGGTTAATGCTTTGAATGGGGCTATTATTTCCGTAAACCCGTAAATAAACTTCCTGTAATATCCTACCGCCCCAAGAAAAGGTATATCTCCTTTCTTTGTCGTAGGTTCATCCCAACCACTAATAGCTTTTACCTTACCTTTACCTACTATGTGACATAGATACTGTATGCAGTATACTGCAAGCTCGAATTTACCTGGTTTTGCTGTTAAGCTTTCTTTATTGAAACTTTCTAGTATTTCCCTCTACACTCCTAGATGTTCTTCCTATACTATTTCTTCCAGTTGATCTATGTAAGCTGTGACTGACTCCCTTGAGCCCTGTAAAATGCCTCTGAAATGTTGTTAGAGCATTTTTCGTTCCCATGGGCATGATATTAGACTCAAATAATCCATAAGGGGAATAAACGCTATTTTCTCTTTATCTTCTTCCTCTAAGCGCCTTGGAAATAACCTTTCGAGAAATCAATTTTACTAATATACTGTGCTTGGCTAACTTCGTTTCTCGTATCCTCCATGTTAGGTAACGGGAAGGAATGGCCAATAGCAATTTGATTCAACCTCTTCAGTTCAGCATATAACCATCAGTTTAAAAGTGACATATGAAGTAGATGTAGGGGATGAAGAAGTAGTAGAATGAACATATCATGTAAATATGCTTAACCATAATACACTAGAATCGCACCTGAAACTTGAATGATAACCTGTTTAGAGGGTAATAGTAACGAGAATGAACATAAAACTATCATATATTTATGAGCAGACAAGGCATGTTAAAAGTTTTGAATGATTAACTTATAGCAACAGGAGGAAGTGCGTAAGATCGTGAGAGTATTTAATGATAGGCCAGAGAAAACTTGGATAATTAAGCACGCTATAAAAGTAACTTCTAATAAAAGGAAAGTGTCAAAGGAAAGTGTTGCAATAAAAGGAAAGTGTCATAGCATATGAAGGGAACTCTAAAAGATGAGATAGATAAATTGTTAAAAGAAATTAAAATTAAGGAATCTTCTAGCATTGTAGATTGTTTAGACACCACTTTGTCACGATCGTGTTATACTTGCATTTCGCTCTCCCCTCTTATTTATCTACTTTATTTAGGTTTCTATCAGGAATTCACTCATACTAATATAAAGATAACGAATGGTTATTTACTATTATAACCAATAGCACATATATTTAGAACTAGGTTATATTTCTTACTGACAGCATGTTACATTTTTCTTTCACCTCTTTCGGTTTATTTGTTCTCTTTCTCACACACATCTCCCAGTCGTCTTCGTTTTTGTTGAACTCCTGTTCTCAGCATCTACTCCCAAGCATATATTCTCAGCTGCTATTTCCAAGCGTATAATTTCTAATTGTGTCTTAGCAAGTTTAAGACATTAAGTTATTACCACGATAACCTTCACGAACACCACTTGCAGTTCCCGTATTTTCACTACGCTCAAGGCTACAAAATCATCTATTAAGACTTCTACCTCAATTAAAACTTCACGAATTTCATTTTTTTACAATTGCTACTACATGTTATATCAATTTTCTACATTTATTTACCAACTGACTTTTTGTGAGTGATTCCAATCCTCATCCACGTTAGCGTTAAATGTTCACTCTTAAACAATGAATTATACAATTTTTAACCAGGAAAAATTAACTGACCACTGTCAGAACCAAAACAGGCAAAGTAAGAACGAAAAGAAAAATTAATTTATTTCCTATCTCTACTGCTTCATGAACTTTTCTTTCCTCATAAGCTTTTGTTGATGAGGTTCTAGCTTCAAACTCTTCTTTTGTTATTGGGTTTTGATTCTTAACATACTGATGAATCCCTCTTAGATGATTTTGTTATGGTCGTACCATTCTCGAGCTTTGCCTTCCCTTTTTATTTCCATCAACTTTATTTAGGTTATACGTATTCCTATCAGCAATTGATTCAATGTAAACATAACACATTGCAGTTTATTACACGTAATCAATCACACGTAAATTTAGAAATAGGTTCTGTTTCTTACTGTCATCATATTACTTTCTTCTTTCGCCTCTCTCCGTTTATTGATTCAATCTCACATCTCCTACTCTTCGCTTCTTTCTTTTTCGTTGAGCTTCTTACTGTTTTTTGTATCGCTTTTTCAAACTCACGCCGATGGTTTCTTTCTTTCTGAGCTTGCAACTGTTTCCGTGTATCGGATTATAACGTTTTATAACCACAGAGAGGTCTGGTAGTCTCTATTTTAACTGAATTTAGAAAGTCGGCCATTCACTTCAGTAATTTCTAATAACTTAGAGCACTGTAATCCTTAGAGAAAACCCAAAGTTTGGTTGCCTTCTCAACTTCAACTGATGTTTCTTACACTTAACTTCATAACAACTAGACCACGCCCAACACTTTCTTAGGATGGAATTCACGTAGTTGAACTTAAATTGGCTGCCTAGTTCGAACTGATCATCCGATCGCTTATCTTTATACACTCGATCTATGGGAAGCCCTCGTGAGTTCCTCTATAAACATTTCTCTGCAGTAACTAAGAATTTTCTATTTCTGATACGAATTTGTGACTTCAGACATGTGACAGACCCATGTACGGCACTGGTTTATACATAGAAATTACGTATAAAATCACCAATAATACTTCCACTTAGCACGAATTAATCCATTTGAGGGAAAACATCATAAAAATTAAATTTTGATAAAAGAGTTAGCACAAAGGATCACATATAAAGT
>NW_013667132.1:225347-227270 GCF_000517525.1 Limulus polyphemus
AAATCTTGTCGAAACTTTGTTACTTTCTTAAACTTGTAATAAAGTTTTATTCGTTACCCAATCAAGGCATTTCTTAAGTTAGTAGTCTCAAAATTTGTTTAAGTTTAAGCGCAAGGCTACACAATGGGTTATGTGAACAGTGTTGAGCATTACAGGCTGTAATAACGACACCTGTGAAGTTAGAATTTGAAATATTATCGTATGGAACCGAACTTATAACGCAGAGTTTCTTCAGAGTGATTATTGGAAATAAAAATAATAACAGTGTTGCTTTTTTAGTTCTAAATTGTCAGTTATACTGAATATTTCAACTCGAATTTACGATGACTAGTGTTCATTGTTTTAGTGTTATCAATGTATGTTAACATATACGTTAATTGATTTCCGTAGTTTTGCTCAGTGACGAGTGTACAATTTCGGTGTTTTATTCAAAACGAAGTTACACCATGCAAGATGACAAAGTAGCCAAATATATTATCCAAGACTCTAATAACCAAAGGCAACGATAATATCAGTAAAACCAAATCTTGCGGAAGGAGCTTTAACAGATTTTAAGAAATCCGACAACAAGTCATGTGACATATTTTTCACTACATTTCATATATTCTTACATTCATCTTTCCTAAGTTGCTGATTCTTATTAATTTAGGCGAATTTGACAAGAAGTTTCCAATTTTTCAAATTTATGAGGTGTAAAAATGGCCATCACGCTTATGCTATCTGAAAAATTAGTGGTGGTTTCGTGGATTTATCAAATTTTCGTTTAGTCAAAAAGAAGTGCAGATATTAAACATTGAAAGGGAACAAACCATTTCGCCTTTATCCGACCGTTGGAAGAGAAGCACTGTTTCAAAAACGGCGACACTATTTATAATGGCGTTTTGCTCTATTTTACCTTATACGGACTAGTGTATAAACATCTCACATCAGCCCATTTATTGACCCAATGCACAAAAATAGCTATTGTATGCGTGTCATTGTAGTAGGTAGCTTTCAAGCACGAACACTTTCTAGGTTTTCACATTACAACAGAACTATATTAAAGATTATTAATTTTTGTGAATGAAATTTCTCACTATCAATAAAATGCCTAGTTTAAAGCAATATAAAACTTTATATATCTTAGACAGTAATAATCTAACTGAAGCCTATCAGTGTGTTTAAAACTCATTTTGAATCCAAGAGACTAAAATATGGTGCATGCACATGTTGACAAAATTAAGTGTCTTTTTAACTACTTCATTTAAATTGCTTTTGAAAGTCATCCTCAAAGTTCAAACATTATTTTGAGAATTGTTTAAAACCACAGCCACAGATACCTAGATTTCCATAATGATTGTAAAAAACACAGATACCTAGATTTTCATAATGATTGTAGAAACCACAGGTACCTAGATTTCCACAATGATTGTAAAAACCACAGATACATAGATTTCCATAATGATTGTAAAAACCACAGATACCTAGATTTCTATAATGATTGTAAAAACCACTGATACCTAGATTTCCACAATGATTGTAAAAACCACAGATACCTAGATTTCTATAATGATTTTAAAAACTACAAATACCTAGATTTCTATAATGATTTTAAAAACTACAGATACCCAGATTTCTATAATGATTGTAAAAACCACAGATACCAAGATTTCTATAATGATTGTAAAAACCACAGATACCAAGATTTCTATAATGATTTTAAAAACTACAAATACCTAGATTTCTATAATGATTTTAAAAACTACAGATACCCAGATTTCTATAATAATTGTAAAACCACAGATACCCAGATTTCTATAATGATTGTAAAACCACAGATACCTAGATTTCTATAATGATTGTAAAACCACAGATACCTAGATTTCTATAATGATTAGTAAAAACCACAGATACCTAGTATTTCTATAATGATTGTAAAACACA
>NW_013667132.1:227322-228721 GCF_000517525.1 Limulus polyphemus
GATTTCTATAATGATTTTAAAAACTACAAATACCTAGATTTCTATAATGATTTTAAAAACTACAGATACCCAGATTTCTATAATAATTGTAAAAACCACAGATACCCAGATTTCTATAATGATTGTAAAAACCACAGATACCTAGATTTCTATAATGATTGTAAAAACCACAGATACCTAGATTTCTATAATGATTGTAAAAACCACAGATACCTAGATTTCTATAATGATTGTAAAAACCACAGATACCTAGATTTCTATAATGATTGTAAAAAGTACAGCCACAAATGCCCTTATTTCCATAAGAATTGTTAGCTACAGTCACAGATATCCAAATGTGAAGAATACTTGTTAGGTCTACATGTATCTGTCCTTATTTTCATTTTATTAATATGTGAGCATAGAAAAAAGTGTAATATTCCTTAAATGTGTGTCTCCTTTATCACGGATTTTTATTCCAGAAAAATGTTAATAGAAGTTGTCATACAAATGCAACAAAAATGTGATGAAATGCAATATCGATATAATTTGTATGGCAGATAGCAGCACCAACTATACAATTACTTGTGATATTTAAATTGAAACTTGAGAAAAAGCAAGTGAAATTAAACAGATAGTCGTATAACTTATCCCGTAGGTCATGTTCAGACATCTGAAAACCAGATTCTATAAAGTCTGTTATCTCTTTATTCAGTAGTAAAAACTAAATGCTCTAACGAAAGAAACACCCATATAATTTTAAATTACCACTACCATTTGATAAAATATTTGCATGCCTACTCGCCAGGCATTTATTATTATTTTTCAGTTACCTATAAAAATGAAATGTATTTTGGGTTTTAAGTCTTGAGCCGTTAATCAGTACTTAGCAAACTATGTATATCAAATATAGGTAGTACTTCGAAGCAATGAAACTTATATACAGTAACACTTGTTTAAATCTTAAACGTTACTTTAAAATAGTAATTTCATCTCATAAACATATTGCTTATAGGGTCATTGAAATGTAGCAATTCTAAGGAAATTGTGTTGTTCTTTGGAGAAAACAGATTAATCGTCTTCCAAGTTTGTAATGAGGGCAGCGCATTTTTATTTTGTTTTTGTTTTTATACAGTGTGCCAAGTATGATCGCGAACAAGATATACCAAACAAATACATTAAAGCTATTTACTTTGAGTCCATAAGAATATGCTATTGATTTCACTCTTTAGGAATAGCTATCTCATTTTATGAAAAAAAGAAAGAGCAAAAACAAACCTTGCGAATTTTTTCTCTTAATGAAACCCCTTAATGAACTGTTACTAATTTGATTTTGTTCTTGGATTACATACTTTTCGTTGGGAAGTTATTCGATATTTTCTCAAACATAATAAGGTTTTCTTAGTCTGGTCATTTAACA
>NW_013667132.1:228742-231134 GCF_000517525.1 Limulus polyphemus
GTTCTTGGATTACATACTTTTCGTTGGGAAGTTATTCGATATTTTCTCAAACATAATAAGGTTTTCTTAGTCTGGTCATTTAACATTAGGCATTATATATCAACAAAAAATATTTTTCATTCTGCTTCAAAATCAAAATTTCTTCTCCTAGCACCTTTCCCTTGGTGGCGACACCTTCACGCGTTTGTAATGTGAACTTAAGAAGCAATGGCTTTTCCTCTATCTGAACAATTTGGCCTGAGTATTAATTGATGACAATTGGTTTGGGCAATGTCTCTACTCGAACAACCTGTCTTCTAGCCTAAGGATTCATACTGTCGAGAAACATTAAATGTTACAAACACGTACAGGAGACAACAAACCTATAATGATTAAATTGCACATGAATAGAATTATAGGCGTTCCTTCAGTGATATAGAGAAACCACACATTAGGGCTAACAACGAAAGTTCAGTCTAGAACAACTGTCAAGACATATAAATATGCATGAATTATTACTCTAATAAGTTAACCTAATAAGTGTATAAACTACTTAAAATGATAAATGCAATAATTAACAATATTTCAGCCATTCGTAAATCTGAGGGCTTACAACGCTAGGATTCGAGTTTCCATAGTCGCTGTTGGCACGGTAAGGATAGCACAATGTGTAGCTTTCACATTACAGGTCTAATGGAACTCAAAGAGAAGGAACACTAGTTTGCTAATTCTCTATTTGTATAAGACAAATGAACGTAGGATGGCCAGAAAAGATTTAATGCCGTCAATCACACATGAGATATAATGTAGAACTCTGTTATAGAAGTCAAACAGCTGTATGTTCATATAGCTAGACGCAGAATTATGGTAGAACAATAGGTAAAATATGGGTAATAAAAAGGAGAAGTTGTGCAGTTAAAACTAATAATTTTAAAACTCATAGAACATCAAATACAAACCTGCGATTTCAAAGCTAAAATTTGATCTTAAGCAGAAAAAATACGTGCAACATGAGAGCTTACTTCTGGCACACGACGACACAGTACAGTGATAAAGGAAGAGATACAGGACTCACTTCTCCATTAGTCTTTGTGGCTGTTTTTTGACGTTTGGATCGTTCTTATAGAACCTTAAAGCGTTTTGGTGGACTTCCAGCAATAAAAGAATTACGTAGGCGAGTATACAAAGAGTATTAAAAAATAATAATAATGGTAAAAAGCTCGCCAAACTGAAATAACTTTATTGATGAACACAAAAGCAACGTTTCCGGCAACAGCCCTTCATCGGGTTTCTAATAAGCATAAAACCATTAATAGAAGAGTTAGGATGTAAAAAAGAAGAACAAATAACACGTGGCTCAAAGGTTCGAGAACAAATTCTTGAACTACAATTGAGCTAGTAGAAATGGCATACAAAGACATATATACTAATACAATTAATATATAATTGGGTAAAATGTTCATCAACAAAGTTATTTTAATTTGGAAAGCTTTTCACCATTATTATTATTTTTTGTTCTACACTTAGTAGAGTTCCAGCTAGCTTAAAGCTATATGAGACTCTTTTCTATAATTCTAATGTCTATGGTTTAGCTTGACATGTGTTCAAATATTGCCATGACATCTGTGATGTTCCTGGCAGACAGACAGAAAATAATATGAAGTAATTACAACACATTTTATCTTGTGGTACTTAATTAGTGGAGTTAATAAGTTCAGGTTCTCTTGATGATATTCAATGAATTAAACTGGTAGTTCTTCTTTAAATGTTAGACTGAAAAGCTCATCTTCTGTTAGTCTTTTCCTGAATGTTTTTCATAGTACTATTCGCACCAAAGGATCCAAACCTAATATTCTCTGGGGGTTATGACACTGTTTGTCACTGTGGTGCCGTATTGTAACTAAACAAATCTTATCAGGCAGCAAAAAACGTCATGGATTGCCATTATCTAAATTGTTCTAACTTAATTTGAGTCACTCATTCCCGGCCATAATATGCTCTAAATTGACAAAGTCATCCCAGCTGTTCTTTGGAACAATCTAGCTGTACTTCATCCCCTGACTCTTCACACAAAACCAGGTCGAGGGTACCATAGATATCACACCATTTACTGTTTAAATACTTAATCTCTTCCTCATCATCTTGGCCCAACAAGTTCTCTATAGTAACATAAAGCTTAAGCCTATTTACTTATTTTTCACGTATTCGTGACTCACATGGCCACTGAATTTAACAGTTTAGCAAACTGAGTTTAACAAATATACACCTGGAAAAAAGTTAAGCACCCCCAAATATTTTTCAGGATTGCTTATTGAAAATAAGGTTTAATTTTCATGATGTTGAGCAATGTTCATAATTTCAAACATAATTAAAAGGATGTGAGCGTTCAGGTGTGACATTTAAATCAGGCGCG
>NW_013667132.1:232088-239028 GCF_000517525.1 Limulus polyphemus
ATTTTGATGTCATGATATGTAAATTAAAAATTTACGGTGATAATCTTGTTTTCTTGTGCCCAATAATGCATAATTTCATTTGATAAACACGTTTAGATTGAATGGTAATTTATAATCAGTCACAAGAACGTCGAATCTGAATCACTTGGAAAAAACACGGGGGTGCTTAACTTTTTTCCAGGTGTATAATTAGATAATGTCTTGCTCATCT
This sequence comes from Limulus polyphemus, assembly GCF_000517525.1. NCBI lineage: Eukaryota > Metazoa > Arthropoda > Merostomata > Xiphosura > Limulidae > Limulus > Limulus polyphemus. Next base: position 232,300 of record NW_013667132.1, read on the forward strand.
AGCTACTAGGGGCTGATGCACACTACTATCGCATAATATTTCCATGTTCAGTCTCCATAATTGGAGGGTTTCCATTACAAGTGTTTTCTTAATTTCTCTTATGTTGTTCTGCTGCTTTTAATAACTACAATGATGCATATTATTTGATGCGCTGGATAATAACAAGACTTATAGGATGTATACCTTGTTTTCCTAGAAGATTGTTACTTTACTGCTGTGTACACTCTGTACACTGTAGTCATAAAAATAGGTTGGTATACCAGTAAGTTTGCTTTGAACTAATAAACATTGCCAGTAACCCCTTGCCAGTTTGTTTTGCTAGTCTGTTGTATAGTGAAATAGTTGTATAAAGCTTGATACAAACAGTAAACTATTAAAGTTCAATTTTCGACTTACGTGTATTTCTAGGTGCTGCTTTGAAATCCACTGTTCTGCTGACTGTAAGAATATAGGCAGTAACAAAATATATTTGCGGGTTAGTCATAGTGAATTACTTGCTTGGTTTCTTCATTTCTTATTTGTGTAAATTATGAAGAATATCGTGCCTTGGAACTAGAGAGCACTAGTTTAAACACAGTACGTGCTCTACGTCTATTGTGCTCCACTGGGCTTATTCTTGTTCAAACAGTTTTTATAAGTTGTGGTCTTACATGTTATTTTCCCACAGAAGGAAGATTGCACTTTCCCCTCTACAAAGTAAGCATTATCAAAGTTATATCTGAATCTTTTAGTTCCTCTGTTAGGAGCTCTTTAATAGTTACCCTCATGAAACCACCAATTCACAGAACTTTATTTTGCCAGTTTGTTTGTGCACTATAATGGCAACATTAACTACACCAGAAACTTTGTATCCAGGTCATGACACCGTTATATGTACATGGTCTCGTCAACTTGTGGATAAGTCAACCAGTATTTCCACGCTGCTGGCCAAGACAATGATCTATAATAATGATGTATTATTGCTGCATAGTTTTCACTGTGAAATCATATCAACTAGTTTTTAGTTGTTTTTTAAACTTTATGAACCACTTAACTGATGCATAGTCTACTCTAATCATGAACCTTCTTCTATAAAGATAGCCAAATGTTTTAAAAATACTAAAACATTAATAATTTTTTTTCTCCTTTTTGGCACTCACCATGATGAAAACCATGCACTCTTCGATATTTTCACTATTCCATCCTGTAGCATCTGAGCTATTCCAATGCTGGACATATCACTGTTTGGAAGTTGCTTAAAACAATGCACATTGCATGTGTCCAGATAATTATGAGCTAGGTTTGATTTACCTACATGGTCATTAGGTTTTAGAAACACCTCAATATACGTAGCTGCTAGTTTACTTAGTGTACTGATGTGATGTACTTCCGCAGTGTCCCCCAAATTGTTCTATTTCAAGAGTGAATAAAACGAAAATTAAGAGTAAAAAAAGCCCCCCAGTGCCACAGCGGCATGTCTGTGGACTTACAACTCTAGAAACCGGGTTTCGATACCCGTGGTGAGCAGAGCACAGATAGCCCATTGTGTAGCTTTGTGCTTAACTTCAAACAAACAATAAGAATAAAAAATATTTTTGTTTCTTGCTTTTGAAGTTCATATGTCATGCTGTGTTGTAGCCTACAGAGCGCATAATTCTCCTCTTGATTTATGACATGTGCACGTTTTACAGACAAATTGCAATGTAAAGCATCCCTTACGTGACGTCATTTTGGTATCTACTGACTGACTGACAAACAACACACTATTGTATAGGGGTGCGAATGGTTAGAACAGGTGACTCCTACAGGCAGCCTTCGACCCCCTTTCGAGAAAAGAATAGTGTACTAACAACCTCTGTTTCCCTAGGAGTAATTACTTCTCTTTTACATACAAAGTTCTTAGTACTATTCAGCTAGACACTTCATAACTTTCTACCACTAATTACACAATATTCTTCTGTTGGAGTTATTATAGCCCATATAAGCACAACTTACTATTTATAAGTGGTTAGATGTGTGACTCCATTTATATTCTACTAAAAACAACACCTTAGAATTTGATGGAGTAGTAGAGGCATCTTCAAAGCATACTCTTGTTTACACCAGTGTAGAGGTTTGAATCCAAGAGAAAGTATACCTGCACATATAGTTCCTTCACTGAAAGCTCCCTTCACGGTGCATATGAATCAACGTAGAGAGGTTTCATGTATAAAACATAGCTTTAACTATGATTGAAAACACTAGTAAATTATTTCACACATCTGACAAGTACTAGTGCGTTCAAGAGTCATCCCAAAATAACATTTATAAGTCTGTGTTCTATAGTTAGGAAGTTGCTATAAATTAAGCACGTGTGAAACAAAAGGCAAATGACTGAAAAAGTGACAAAAGTATATATTTCAAAATAGAATTAATGAAGTGAGCCATTGAAAGTTAGACATAACTCAACAATGAAGAATAAAGTAAACATTAAATAATAAATAATTAAAATTAATTATAATTTTTTTTAAATAAATACCTAACTATAAAATTAGTGCAGGGCATAGAAAGTTTCAAGCTGGTGCAGCAAAACTGAAACAGAGAACACAATTATGGAAGACCACAAGTGGCAAAAAAATACATTTGATAAATACGCTATTCCTAATACATTGTCGGAAACAATGATTGAATTGAAAGTAATTGATGACCAAATACAGAACAAAGTTGATGGAAGCAAAGAAGCGGATTTTATAAATTTTGGCACCCCAGTGGCACAGCGGTATGTCTGCGGACTTACAACGCTAGAATCCGGGTTTCGATACCCGTGGTGGGCAGAGCACAGATAGCCCATTGTGTAGATTTTGCATTATTACAAACAAAACAAATTATAAATTTTCAGGAAACAATAAACAAAGTAAATAACAAGGCACTGGTGTTTGTCGTTTTCATTATCAGTTCATGGCCACAAAATATAAACTACTGAACAAGAGTTGTGTTAGGAAAAAAACACACACACGTACCATTCAAGTTGAATATGTTATTTTTCCCTAATCATATCAATCTTCAAGACGATTTTCAGAGGATAAATATTTTCATGAAATGAATAAGTGGAAAACTTCCATTTTTATGGACTCCGTATTCTGCAAAATTAAATGCAATGTTTTGTTTTCCTGTAAATTGTTTGGAAACAATAAATTTCAGCTAAATCAAGAATGTTTTTATTTCTGTTATTATACTGAAAAATTTTAGAATCTTACGAAAAAAGCAGCTTTTATATGGAATGTCTTACGAATTGGCAGGAATTGCATATCAAACTTTAATGAAAACTGAATAATGATAAGATTCAGGCATATTTAATAAAGTTCAAAAGAAAGTTATTTATTGGAAATAGAGAAATTAATATTTTTAAAGAACTGTTAATAGGTTAAATCGACCCAAAAAATATTTAAAATTTTCAGCTCAAATGGAATTTCTGAATGGTAAATTTAAACCTGTAATAGATGAATAAATTCATGAACTCATGCACAATTAAGCAAGTCTTCATTATATGATCCCTGAAGTCTAGAGTAAACGAATACAGATGGTCTCTAGTTATTAATACATTGTTCTAAAAATTAAACATATGAAGTAATATTCTATAACGGTAACTTCTCGTGTTTAGTCGTCAAGAGATGTTGTTAGTTTTAAGAGTGGTGAATATTCAAGGAATGGGCGTAAACGTTGAAGAAATTTTCATGCCCTTCATTAATGTCAAAAATATCACAGACTCAGCTCTATCAGGGTTATTCCAGAAGATATTGCCAAAGTCAGAAATATGATAATGGGGAAAATATGAGAAGCCAACACAAGGTTGTGCAATTTAGATTATTGCAAAACAGCATTTCCATTACTTGTGCTGGAGCATCTCATAGGGTTAGCCACGCTTTCCATTCTAATGAATATTGAAAAAAAAAGGTTGGAGAAGGATATCGAATAATTTATAACAACAGCTTTTAAAATGTAAACTGTCGCACTGAATTACTATATAAAAAGTGCGAGAATTCAAACTTTGATATTTCTAGGTAGGCAAGACAAATTTCCATAATATTTATCAAATTTTGAACTCAAATGGCTTACAATAAAGTACTTTGCAGGGTTCCAGAATTTTGAGACTATCCTGATTCTAAGTTGCTTGGTTTTGTGTTCACGTGTTCCACGAACATACCTGCCTGAAAATTCTCCAGAAATGGTCTTAATATTAATTTGCAATACATTTGAAAGATGATTCATTTATCGGTTTCACTTAATTTTTTCCTTGCTACAAATGTTAAAGGTAACCGTCCTTCATCAACTCTTGCATTAGCTCCCTTCTCAGGTAAAACTGGCTGATATAGTTTAACCAATGATATCAGGCCAAGACTTTTCACATCCACATTCATGTGAATATTTGCCAAACACATATTAGCTTCCTTATCAGGTGCACACATCTGTTAATCTAGTCGTTGGATAGCTAAAAACCAGCTGATAGTCATTCTAAATGAGAGGTAGTGCCACCTGTTTCTGGTTGTACAATTTTCTAACTAAGGTAACTCAACTGTTGTACTCTTCTTGGAGAAGTGACTATGCGTCTCACTCTCTCTATTAGTTAGCACCCCATACTAGAAAACAAGTAAGGTGATGCCTGACAGCTGAGGAGTGTATCCATGTATCCTTGTTAGCATCCATAAGTCTACTTTCTCTCTTCTTCTCCACAAGATGTCAGATGACAAAGCCTGTGACCCTGGATAACATAAGTTTTAGATTAATATAGTCAGTAAGTGGCCAGAGGCTGAATAAATGGAGTGCTCGACGATGTCAAGCTGTACCCCACATCCACGATCAGGTTCCCTTTAGTTCCTCACAACCTCCTACTTTCCTTAGCACAACTCCAGCTTGTGTTCTCTTTCTCTAGTTTCATGATCCACAATTTTGAGACCTGGTCTGAGAAGTCTATGATGAGAGAAAAAAAGAGAGCAAAGACAAGATAATAACATTATAAATAAATCTTAATATTACTCACTTTAACTCACAAAGTGAAATATTACGAGGTTAACTTGATACTATTGCATAAGTAACAACTGAAACATAACATATAGTGACTGGAAAGTATAAACATATGATAATAAAAACAATACATAAATAAATAAAACTCAACATTTCCACACTCTGAAATTCACCAGAATATATACAAACCTTCGCGAAATAGACATTTTCCTTACAACACCAATGGAACTCAAAGAAATGTAACCCATATCTGCTGCTGCTTTTCATGCCTAATGCAAAAAACAGGGGATGGATATGAAATGCAATAATACTGCAAATGTCGATCACCCTGGAGGTATTGAATTAGTTCATTATTTGATTACCTCTGAAATGAAACTGCAGCCCCCTAAAATCTATCACCAATTTGGTCAAAGTTGTACTTTTTATATAAATAAACCGAGAACTAGGATAGAACAAAAATTTTAGATAGCTAGATATATATGTATATATAAAATATGAACTAGAAGAAGGTGAAGCTGTTCAGGTAGGATGTGATGACTGAAGACACTGATCTGCAAATGCCTGCTTATATTGATCAAGCAGCCTAATAACGACGTTGATATACAGAAAGAAAATTCAAACCCAACTTCATACCTGAGCCTATTGTATGATCCCGTTAGTAGATGTGCAGATTACAACTTCGATCTAAAATTAACACGTACTGAAATATTTTTGTATATAGCGTCTACTATCATATATATATATGTGTGTGTGTGTGTGTGTGTGTGTGAATTAAGTAGAGCTCTTTATGACAAGTCGCGAGTTCGAATCCCCGTCACACCAAACATGTTCGCCGTTTCAGCCGTGACGGTCAATCCCACTATTCGTTGGTAAAAGAGTAGCCCAAGAGTTTTCGGTGGCTGGTGATGACTAGCTGTCTTCCTTCTAGTATTTCATTGCTAAATTAGGTATGGCTAATACAGACAGCCCTCTTGTAGCTTTGCAAGAAATTCAAAACAAAACAAACTCTATGACAAATGCAATCAGACCCAAAGAACCCTGCATATACTTGAAATTAAAGGCAGTGCCGTGAGAGGACATTAACTAAATTATTTTTGTTTCTTTGTTGGAACTTGTGGAAACCTTTTCAAGTGCTAATTGCAATGGTCATCCCTAGTTTTGAAGTGGCAAACTAGAGAGAATGCAGATAGTCAATATCATCTACTGGAACCACTATTTTACTAACGAAAAATGGGATTGCCCATCATATTATAATGCCCTCACTATTGAGGGAGAAGTGAGCATATTCTGTGACGAGATTAGAATCTGCAATCCATAGATTGTGAGTCGAGTGCCCTAGGCACTATACCTGAATGAATAAAATATTACTGATGTCAAATTAACTTTTTTTGTTATATTTCTCAGCTTTATAATCACAAAACATAGAGACCGAAAGGTATCATAAACTAGCAAGTGAATAAGTTTTACAAAGTTTAAAAACATTCAAATCACTTATTAACACAGAAATTAAGTGTTTTACCTTTTGTTAAAAGATTACATTCTCTATATTGTTTCATGTTCGAACATATTATAAAATAGAAACATCCATTTTGCAATAATTACTGTATGTAATAAATATCTATATAAGTGATATTCCTGTTTGAACATATATTATATTAACTAGACAAGGGCCTGGCATGGCCAGGTGGATAAGCGCTCGACTCACAATCTGAGGGTCGCGGGTTCGAATCCGCATACCACCAAACATGA
>NW_013667132.1:239049-245227 GCF_000517525.1 Limulus polyphemus
GCGAAAATTCCAAAACAAACAAACAAACAAACTAGACAAGAGTTACATTTGCTTACCCTTAAACCTTTGTAACCATTATTTTGGTTCCCCAGTGGCTAAGCATTAAGTCTGTATGCTTATAACACTAAAATCCAGGTTTCGATACGACAATAATCGTAAAAGTGTGTAGCTTTGTGTTTAACAAACAAACCAACCTTTTTTCTTGTTTATCTTAATGTATGTTTTATTTTTTCCATATTATTTCAAGCAATAATGTACCAGTAATATGAATAAATTACATCATGTGTATATTAACATCTGAAACTAGGAGCTTTGTTCAGTATTGTTATATTTTACAATCCTTTGGTCGTAATATCAGCATCTGTCTTTAGGTGTTTTTCAGTGTAAGCCAACAATTTGCAGATTGATTAGGTCAACTAGTTTTTCCGTTCCTTAAACTGCGCCATAGTTAGTCCCAAGCCCAGTTGAGAAAGGAAGAGAGTTGTCATCAGGGCTTGTAATCCGGATGTAAAAGCTTTGGAAAAGAAATATGGATACCACTGGACTAGCAAAGGTGGTCAAAAAAAGAGAGTTGGGTAACTAAGAATAATAACATGATATGTTGGCATGATGACTGGAAGAGGCAGAGAACTACCAGATGTGCTAGAAAGAATAAGAGTAAAGATTACATGTGTTCAAGAGACCAAGCGGAAAGGATAGAGTATGATAGAGATAGGTGGAAGCTACAAGTTATTCCACTCAGGAGGGTTAAAATGAAGGAATGGAGTTGGAAGTGTGTTGGATAAAGAGTTCAAGATGAAAGTGGTCAAAGTAGAGTGAACATTAGACTGACTCATTAACGTGAACGTGACAAAAATAAATGGATGTTCAGGGTAGGAAAAAGAGAACTTTGAAGAGAAACAACAAAACATGATAATAGAGATACCATAAAGTGAGATGCTGATTGTGAGAGCAGATCTGAATACACATGTAAGACAAAACGTGAACAGGTTTGAAGGGACACATGAGAGAAAGAAAGTATGGAAAAGCTATGGCACACCAACAAAAAATGGAGGAGGATATGGAGGATAAGAGGAACAAGAAGAAAAAGAGGAAAGGAAATGAGCAGATAAAGGTGTCGAAACTAGAACTAGAAAACCAAGAGGAGAGGTAGTGAAACAAAAGATGCAGGGGTCTAAAATGCTGTCAGAAAGTAGAGACTTACTGGAAAGTACTAAAGAAATACCTGATTCAAGAGACAGAAGACGTTTGTGGTAAAACAAAAGGATGAGGACTCAAACAAAAGGAAGCATAGTGATGAAGCAAAAAATCCAGCAAACCATCAAAGAAAAAGAAAGAAGCCTTCAAAGAATGGCAGATAAAGAAGGGTGACTATTCAAGAATGGCATACAAAATAGTAGAAAAAGAGGCAAAAGGAGTAGTAGCAGTGGTGAAGAATGAGGCAATTGAAAGTTGATATAACAATATGGAGACATCGAAAGGGAAAACGAAGGTATAAAATTAGATAAGCAAAGATGGAGATCTCAGTGATCAAAGTAATTAAGGACAAAGAAAGAAGCTCCTGAAGAATGAAAAAGCAGTAAATTAGATATGGAAATAGTGCTACAAGGAACTACTTAAAACCTAAAATGAGGCAGAAGGCACCAACAATAGCAGGATCAGGACTGGACTTCAGTAGATTAGAGGTCAAAGAAGTCAGAAAAATGAAGATATGCAAGGCAGGAGGTTCAATTAAAAATTGTCAATGAGATGGTTAAGACACTAAAAGACGATGGAGTTTAATATGTATGGACCGTGTTGAAGAAAATTGGAGGGAAGAGCAGGTACCCAAAGAAGAGAGAGAGAGCCTATTGTTACCCATCTACAAACAGGAAGGAGATGCTCTTGACTGACAAAACAGTAGAGAACTAAAACTGGTAGAGAATCTGCTGAAAATGAAAGAAAAAATAATAAAACATAAAATAAGGGAAGTCATAGACATCAACAAAATACTGTTTGGGTTTCAGCCTGGGAGGGAAACAATAGACTCAATCTTCATTCTGCGACAGTTGCAAGGAAAGAAGAAGTTATACAATGCAATTGTAGATTTGGAGAAAGCATGTGACAGGATGCCACGAAAATTAGTATACTGGTGCCTCCGAAAAAAAAAGAGAGCATGAAAGGCTGATCAGACTAGTGAGAGCTACTTATGAAGGATCGACAACAGTCGTAAAGATGGAAAATGGAGAAGTAGACAAGTTCGAAGTAAATGCTGAGCTGCATCAATGATCGGCCATTAGCCCCCTCCTGTTCGCCATTGTCCTTCAAAGTCTTGAATAAAGAGTACCATAAGGAAATCCTGTGGGTGCTATTATTTGCTAGTGACCTTGTCCTAACAGTTGAAAGTAACAGGAGTTACAAACACAAGATAAAGTGTGGTAGAAGAATTTGGAAAGAAGAGACATGAAAGTGAAAATCAATAAACTTGACGTCATGGTCAGTGGAAGATATAGAAAAAGAAGAAGGTTAAGATAACAGATGTAAACGGTAAGCCACTGAAACAGGTAAAAGACTTTAGGTACTTGGAAATTACAATACAAAGTAAAGGATGAAGTGAGAAAACTATGAGAGATAGAGTCTAGGCGAGTTGTAAGAAATGAAAGGAAGTAGCCATAGTCATTTATGCCAAACTTTATCAAATGCACTGAAAGCCAAAGTGTTTAAGATCGTGATTAGACTGGTATCCTCTATGGAATCGAGAACTAGACCCTGAAGAAGGACGAAAAAGGCTTGATGATAAGATCAGAGACGAGAAAAAATGCTTAGATGACTGTTGGGAGTGTCGCTGAAAGGAAAGAGACAGAATAGGGAAATTAAGGATATGGTAGGAATCTGTGGAATCGAGGAAAAGGCAAGAAAAGTTAAACTGAGGTGGTTGGAAAGATAGGATTAAAGAAGCCAAGAACGAGAAGGGGTGAAACTTTGTAGAATGGACGGCAACTGCCTGTTGTAGAGAAACAAGTGTAGAGGACGACGTTTCGAAAGTCTTCCGCTTTTCGTCTTCAGATAAATGTGTATATATGGTGTTGTCGGTCTTTATAGAGAAAAGAATTGTAGAAGATCTGGCAATGAATAAAAATGATTGGAGGAGGACAACACATGTGCGGCTACCCCTGATAAAGGGAAAAGTTGAAGAAGAAAGAGAAGTTTTAAATGTTTCGTCAGCTTTCAGGCATTAAAACCTGTAACTTTTGCTTTGCATTTTTAAATAATGTTTCATATAATATTCCTACCTGAAGATTTCTGTTATTGAGCCATAGGAACTGACCTGTGAGAATGAAGAATTTAAAATGCAAGTTTTATATCATGGATAGAGGAATATATAAAAGACATGGACAATAAACATTATTTCTAAATTTTATTTTTTGTATTTTCAGATTTGCATCTTGTCTCATGTTACCTGACGAATTTCATTTAGCTTGCCTGTAGTTTCATTATGTGTGTTTGTTTGAATTTTGCACAAATATATTCGAGAGCTATCTGCACTAGCCGTTCCTAATTGTTAATTGATAGACCAGAGGGAAGGCAGATAGTCAACACTGCTAACCACTAACTCTTGGAGTTCTCTTGTCAGTCAAAACTCGAAATACAGAGCCTGAGCTCCGCGGTCTAGCACGATGAACACTGGACTAAACTCTGCATTTTAAAAGAAACAATAATGAAATTTTATTCCCAATTTTTAAATATTACTGTTATTCCTTTTTTAATGTCTTAATCCTCATGAAATTGTTTGTCTGAAAGTTTTTACGTTACTGCAAAAGCAAACTATTGTATTCGGTAGAGGATAAACCTTAAAGTTAAACATGTAAACAATGACACTCAAAAGCCTCACTCAAGAATCAGAATAATTAAAAAGTACACTCAAGGCTCTTCAACTATACATCAGATTTCAAGGAAAAACAGTACAACACCAGAAAAATAGGTTCAAAGAATATTTTAATATCAAAATCAGGAACTGTCATTTAGATTCAACAACTTACATAAGCCCAGTAAAACGTAAACCAAATTTAAAAAAAATAAGAATATAATTTATATAACTCCAAATAAAAGATATCTTACATAGTTACAACTTCCAAGAAAAAGGTAAATGCATGTTGTAGTAAAAAGTAATTTTAAAACTGTTACAGAAGAACAATAATCTAATAGATATTAGTCAGAATAAAGAATGGGTATTTTTTATACACTAAGTAGAAAAATAAAATATAATTCTTTCATCTGAATGTATATACATTTATGAAACCTTCTCAAAAATGTCAACAACGAATACAGAAAGAGAAGTCAAAACCATATTACACAAATAATAGAATTTTTTTTTCTCCTGGAAAGGTTATTTGCAGAACAGAAACAAACTCACAATACCTCAGCATTAAACGACATGCCAGACTTACTCCTAAGGACTTATGACTCGGAAATACGATCAGTATATTAGTTTACTTATTAATTGTTAAAATCTTGTTTAGGTATTTCTTTAATAATCAGCAATCGACAAATACATGTACATAAATCTAAGTAAAAAACATGTCTACTTTAACTACACCACACATCACCCCGTCATACAAAAAAAAGGTATTATAATAGGTGAACTAAAAAATACAGAAAATTGATGCAAGCAAAATTATTTCAAAAATTTTTCTCTAATCTCAAAATAATTAAAAATAAGTATATAAAACATATCAAAACTCTTTGTAACATATAGGTAAATCTGATGATTCAAAATACCATATTTTTTCCTTTCATAACAAAGGAAATATATACTTATATATAGGACTAATCCATTATTTTTTTCTAAACGTATTTCTGTGTCATGCTCTCCTGAAGTGTCATCACACTCATTCCAAAGGGTAGTACAAAGACTCGTAAAGTTAGCATAAGTTGGGGGATTAACAGTATTGGATGTGTTTAACAGGAATTATTAATGATACAGGTAATCTGAAGATTATTGCATACTGAATTAGAACTTTGACATGAATTAACAATGTGAAATCTCAATCTTTCTTGTCCTTTTCTTTATCCTGTGTACATGTGGAAACAGTCTCTTTGTTAATCAACCAGTAAGAAGTTTTTATAATGAACTAGATGTTACCCAGTTGTGTTGTATGAATAAATAATGTTCTATTTTTATTTTTTCCAGTTTCTTTTGCTTTGTAGTGTTGCCTGAGACACTTCGAGTTTTTGCCATTAACCTTTGTTTCTGTTGATTTTCAGTTTCTACAAGATGCCATACTTTGCCTACCACAGCTGGTTGCATCTCAACCACACAGCAGTTTATTATCTGTCTGCACCATCATCATTATGATTTGTGATGCAAAGCAGGCAAACGTAACACTGTTTACAAAGATCTCAGAAAACATTTTGAAACACTTCCGAAATTATTTTAGTACATTGAATTCAGGAACAGTGGTGAAACATCTGATGCTAAGTCAAGACAGTAGTAAGGAGTGACCAGATAACTATAAAAAACCTATATTCTCAGCTTCCACTACTGCCAACGGCAACTCATTCCATAAACTGATAAACCCCATAGAAAAATATAAGTATTTTAACAGGAACCTAATCTGAGTTTTTAAATCTTAAACTTGTTTTCTCTCACCCTGAAATCAGAGGCCTTTGTCTTATTGATCCTTCAGATAAAGTGAGATCCTAAAATGTTAGCAATTATAAAACAACAAACATTTCATCTTACAACCCTAATTAGTCAATGAGTTGCACAAAAGTATCACCCAGTAGAGAACTGAGCAATTTATAGGACACCAAGTTCAAAACTCAAAAGAAAAGGTCCAACGAAAACTTGACCACTTACGCAGGTAATAGAAGGAGGTTGCTTGACAGCTCATTCCATACATCCCTTAAATAATTTCAACAAAGATATGTTGAATAAAACCATGCAACGCTATTCTGGTCTTTTCTGCCAGAGGTAATTTCTGTGGTGATACAGTTTAAAGTGGCCACATCAAACTGTGTGCTAGAAATAACAGTGAAACCAGTAGCATTGGAAACTGTAGCTACTGAATCTACTCTAAAGAAACTTTCTCGGTCCACGATAGCTTTCAAGAATCAACTTAAACTTCTACCACAAGGACCATAGAAGTTGATATCACAGGACATCATGGTGCATTTACCATTGCTACATACGGGACAA
>NW_013667132.1:245922-248114 GCF_000517525.1 Limulus polyphemus
GGACAAGAGGACTACCTTGGCCTGGTTACCATGTATAGACATGGTACTACAAAATTAATTGAGTTTCCAAAGGTGTAAAAAGCATAATGGAAGAGTAAATGTTTCAATTAATATTATTAGTTTTCTTAGAAACAGATTCATTCGACGTGAATTGAAGTTTAATGGTGAACAGTAGAATGACAGCAGCAACCTAACGAACATGTAAGACGTGTGTTCAGTAACAAACATTTAATTCTTGAACGTTTCAGAACATACATATTCCATCTTCAGCAAGATATGTTGAACAGGTACAAATATTTTTAAAAGAGTAATTAAAATACAGAATAAAAGGATGAAGTAAATTAAAAGACAAACAAATAAACTACAAAGAATGGTATAATGCAACAATTGTAACAATATTATACAAGTTATTCAGAACATATTTAATTGTTGTGAAGCTGTGTTATAATTTAAAGTTGGGAGTTCATTTATAATAGACTAACTTCCTTTACTTAAAGGTTCAATAATGGATGATCCAGATGAGATGGCATCTTAATCAAGATGGTGTGCGAATTGTGAAGTCTGGTGGATTAGATATTTTTTACTATTCTGCTTGATACTCCCATATTTTCGCAGGCTCGCAGGTTTAATTGGCGTATAGTTTTGCCAATGTAACTGGCATTATAGTCACCAAATGTGTATTCATACACGATCCTGGAGCGCATAAGGGAAGGTATTAGGTCTTTAAATCTGAACAGATTTTGAAACATGATTTGAATATCATTTGTAGTTGAATTTGTGGATAAAACGTTTTAATTATTACTAAACGATCAGTCTTAATGGGTATTTGTACAGTATATGGTTTCTTTGGGAGTTCAAGTTTGTGAGAAAGGAACTTGCGTGTTAGGGCTTCAATAAAGTGTAAGGGATAGACAGCCATTGTTTATTAGGATGTTCTGCAAGGTAGTGCTTTCAGTATAAAGTGATAGGTAGTTAGAACAGATGTTATATGCTGTATTGAGAAGACTCAGTATAAGGTTACGTTTAAAGGAATTCATAATAAAATTATCGAATCGAGTAAGTAAGCCTGTATATGATTTTTACAATAAACAGGTGTTGTAAAATGTTTATCTACTCTGCTGATTTGGATACCAGTAAATAATCCAAGAACTTTTGATTTGCTTCTACTTAGAGTTGGGTTGTCTTTCAGCAGGACAGGTGTTTAACCAAGAGCACTAATAGTAATAAAATGTTATGTTCGCGAGAGTCGGCCTTAAAGGCAACCCTACTGCCACGCCATCTATTTGGTCATGTAGCTGACCGTTGAAGACAAAGTGATTATCCTTGAGGAAAAGGTTAAGTAATTTATTGAACTGTAGGCAGTTAAAGCTTGTATATCTTTCATTTTTGTTGGGGAAAAGTTAATTTAAAATTATTTGTATTCTTTTCTCGAATGAGCTATTCTTAAATAAAGATCCAATGTCAAAACTAGAAAGTATATATTGATCAGCATTATTAAATTTAGAAATTTATTTTGCAAAAGAAAATGAATCTTTAACTGTAAACTCGTTCGAAGTGAGGGAATTATTAAATCTTATTTTTAATATCACTCAATTTATTTAGTATGGTTGCTGGAAAAGCTTACAAGTGTGTACAAATAAGTTTTTATTGCAGTGGCTTCTCCATCATGATCTGAGCAGCATTTTAAAGTGTGCCTAGTTTTTATTGCAGTGGCTTCTCCATCATGATCTGAACAGCATTTTAAAGTGTGCCTAGTAAGTGTTGCACAGAGCAACACGTCTCCATCTGTTTAGATTCTAGGATTTTTGCAAACACTTATCACCACAGATGAGAGAGTTCGTGTTGAAATGAAAGATTGAGTAATTAGATCGTTTTTTTAAGTGAGATCTTATATCCAGTATGTTCTAATTCCAGTTGAATGTGTGATTTCCATATACAACGTAAGATACACGTATTGTGAAATATTGTTGTCAGTTTTTTATATTTTTCTAATCTTTTTTGCAGTTTTATGGGAATGAGGTCCTTTTTTTTCAATGCTGGAAGCAGTGATTTTCTTTATCCTCTCTTCTCCGCCAGTAGTAAGTGAACAAGTCATCTGGCTTTTAGAGAAGGTGGGTGTTCTTTATGTCATATTAAAGCATTAACGAAGATGCAGTTTACATTAATCAGAGTCCGTATTAAGAGCTTCCGTC
>NW_013667132.1:248135-250720 GCF_000517525.1 Limulus polyphemus
ATTAATCAGAGTCCGTATTAAGAGCTTCCGCTAGCTCAGCAGTCAGTCTGTGGGCTTATAATGCTAAAAAACCAAGTTTTGATACCCGTTGTGGGTACAGCACAGTTAACACGTTTAATAATTTTCACCTTACTAACAAACAAACCATATTAAGAGTAATACATTAGACATCACTATAACCAGTTTTATAATATTGCCCACTCGGAATGATTTTGCACAAACAAATTGTGATTGATTTCAGTATCCCTGGTTGGACATTCGAGAAGTCACTTTAAGATATTAAACATGTTTTCTTTTAGAAAGCAACTTAACTTTATCTCTCTAGTAATTTACTATTTTCTTAAATTTCGTTGTTTTTTTATACGCATTACAAAACGATTTTAAACTTGTAATAGTTTCATTTTATGTAGTTATCCAGGTACTGTAAACATTATAATAATTCAATAAGTACTATAAAATTGATTCTAAATTTATTACTAACACCAGCAAGTAACTGGAAGTAATATTATAATTCTTTGTATTTATAATGCAAAGAGATTATGCTTTAATATACATTTAGATACCGCTTTCCCATATTAGGATGCATGTAAGCATCTGAGGTGGTCGGATTACTAAACAACTATTGAATGTTGTTAGGTGTTATAATTTTTACATCCCGAATTATTTAACAGATACTGTGATTCAGTGTACATGAATTTTATCTTTAGATGTTGAAAAGCACTGTAATTTTGAACAGTATAATGATTACCATGGTTTCAGGAACTGCAAATACTGTAAATCTGCATTGATTGGTGCAGTAATTTGTTCCTGCATTGTATGTTTACTCATTTACTTTGTGCATTATTTTAGAACAAACTGCAATGAAAGACTGAAAGTTACAATTTAATTATATATTTGCAGTAATATAGTACTATAAAATTAAAGGAATAGTTACCGGAACTATGGCTGATAGTACTTTTCACTGTAAAAAGTACAATGTTTGTTTTTACACTGGAGATATTTGTAGCTGTACTGAAAAGAATAAATGAAAGTTAGCTAATACTTTCACTAAACCAACTTAGCTAAAATACAACATAAAACTGAGTGGTTTATCTTTGATTTTAAAGAACTACCCTTTTAATTATTTTAAATTGATTTCTTGTTACTGTAATAGCATAATTTTAAATTGATTTCTTGTTACTGTAATAGCATAATTTTAAATTGATTTCTTGTTACTGTAATAGCATAATTTTAAATTAATTTCTTGTTACTGTAATAGCATAATTTTAAATTGATTTCTTGTTACTGTAAAGCATAGTTTTAAATTGATTTCTTGTTACTGTAATAGCATAATTTTAAATTGATTTCTTGTTACTGTAATAGCATAATTCTAAATTGATTTCTTGTTACTGTAATAGCATAATTTTAAATTGATTTCTTGTTACTGTAATAGCATAGTTTTAAATTGTTTCTTGTTACTTTAATAGCATAATTTTAAATTGATTTCTTGTTACTGTAATAGCATAGTTTTAAATTGGTTTTTTGTTACTGTAATAGCATAGCTTTAAATTTATTTCTTGTTACTGTAATAGCATAGTTTTGAATTGGTTTTTTGTTACTGTAATAGCATAGCTTTAAATTTATTTCTTGTTACTGTAATAGCATAATTTTAAAATGATTTATTGTTATTGTAATGGCATATTGCTAAGTGAGAAATGTAGGTTTCAGTCGTCTCTGTCCTTAGGTTCTTCTTAATGCGTACAATGATTACAGAAGTCAGTAATTCTATAGGTGTTGAAATTCGTTATTTTTGAGATAGTTTTGGAAAAAAAATGTTTTGATAAAAAAAACAGTCTTACTAACTTTAAGTTGATACTTGAAACCTGTTATTTTATCACGTAAAACTTGATTAGTTTAAACGAAAACAATATCACGTTATCTCTAGTTGTCGAAACTTTCATGAAAGTCGCTATCAATAACGCTCCGTGTGAACTGTCCAATCTTATTGAAAATGGCGCTCGTCAAAATCTAATTTCAGTGACGCGAAAGTCAAATCAAAACTAAAATAACTGAAGCATGCTATTCATAAGCTACTATATCTATAAATGTCTTCCAATACATTATATATATATATATTTAACTACTTTTAACTGCTGATTTCATCTCAACTTACTTTATAGCCCTTGGCTATACAACAAGAAATAAAATAAAGCTGTTACAATACCAGTCTTCTTACCTTTCGTCGCCCTTATTCTTATTTAGCAAAAGCTTTAATTTAACTTTTTTCCTTAATATTAAAGTTTTTAATATTGTTGATTAGAAAAATCTAAGCCTCGTAATTGAATATTCCTATATTATACACACTCTTCCTGCTAGCACCAATCGTAAGCTCTTTCTTCTTTCCATAGATACCATATTCTTTCGAAGAACTTTACGTGTAATCTTGAAAACATCTAGAAAATGTTATATGACTTATATGAGTTATCAAATAAACTTAGTTCCGATTTTAAGTATAGCCAGGTGGTTAGGGCACTCGACCCCCCATCGAATCCCCCTCACACCAAACCTGCTCCCCCTTTCAGCCGTGGGGGCGTTATAATGTGACG
>NW_013667132.1:250748-259821 GCF_000517525.1 Limulus polyphemus
AAACAATCAAGTAAGACAGTTTACGATATTATTCTTTCAATTCGAGGTTTAAACAATTAACACAAAATGTATATAGTTAGCATTTCTATTAATTTCTTTTGTTGTTATTTTACTGTTTTTGTTTCACGTGTATACAAATAATTCTGATTTTCTCGCACTTTCTACAAACATAGTGTACGTTTGAAATATTTCATTATGGAAGTGTCTGAGACACAGCCCTTTCTCACTTTCAAACCAATTTCATTTATCTTTTAAAAGCTGTTGTCAGCTAGAATAGACTTTTACCCATTTTCCATTTTGGCATTTGCATGTCTGTCATAAGAGACTTGAATATAAAGAAGCATAAAAGAGGAAATTTTATTACAAATTTATAAGTGAGACTGGTAACTGAGTAATCTTTCCACAATATACTTTAAGTAATCATTAAAATATTTAAAATTTTAAAAAATACTTCAATTTGTTTCTTACTGTTTTGGTTTAATTTCAAGTATTGTACGTTATAGATATTAATATACATATATATATAGCTTATAGTTAAATGACATTTCGGAATTTTTATAATTTAATATATTTTTTGAAATTTTACTAAGAAACTAAACAGTAATATTGTGATACTGCGCAGCAAACTTCGGAATAAAGAAGTAAAACAGTAATAGTTGAAAATTTATCCATCCAGGTATTTGACCCGAGTAGCTTGTGGCGTTTTTATAAACACATGAACGGAAAAAAGATTGAACCTTTAAATTTTTATTTTCTAATCTTCAAAACTCTATAGAATTTCGCTTATAGATGAGCAAGCGAAAGAAGCGTATTCAAATAAACATTAGAAAAACGTGCTGTGGATCGTAAAAACAGCCTTATTAATAGTATAATTTAACCTGCTAGTTTCTCAGTTTTACACAAATGAATCACTAGTTTCCTCTGTCTTTTCACTGCAGTTTCTAGATTTTCTACAAAGTCCGTAGAACAAGTCAGTTCTGATTTACTCATCAGTATAAACACAAGCTTTAAGATACCAACACCTTTCCTAAAATACGTGTACTCGTTAGGACAACAATAAACGAATATTAATTAACTTCACGGATTTACAAGTGCTTAGATGTTTGAAAACTTATGTCCGCGAATCTTATATTACTGTTGTATTCTCAACAAGTCGAAATGATGATAACTACTATTCTTTTGCTTTTATTTTTTTTTGGCTTAACTTGTAAAATGATACCTTTTAAATATCAGTAATATCATCATGGTGAATCTGTTAAGTTGTAAAAGGGTATAAAATGCTCTAATCGAGTTGTTTTGCTTTTCTGTTGCTACATTATAGATAAAGAACTAAGACATATACTTAAGACACCATTTTTCGCCCTCAGTGGCACACCGGTATGTTTGCGGAATTACAATGCTAGAATCCAGGTTTCGATACCCTTAAGCTTTGTGCTTAATTACAAACAAACAAGACATCGTTTAAAATTAACAGCATTGAGTAGTCCATTAGAAAACTTACAAAATTCCAAATTAGTCACTCAGACGACGTATAGTCTGTTTTTGGTCAATTTTATGAATTATTAGAGTTATGATGGAGCTTATTATGCACCCCTTGTTCTAGAATAAAGCTTAATACAGTTCCGCCAACTAAACAATTTATTCGTGTAACATTACTCTACATTAAGCTTTTGTTTCAAGCTAATAGCTACTATTTTGTATTTAAATCAAACGTCAATGATTCAAGTAGCTCAACTAATAAATAGATGCAGTTAGACCTAATGTTATATTTATAGTTTTACGAAGATATTATCTAAACTAACCGTACATGAACAATTCATTACAGATTTTATAGCTTTTGCTGTACATCTTAATTAATCTTGGTTTTCTAAAATGCTGAATTTGTTACATTTAGGATCTAAGTTGATTGACTAAAGACTACAAATCTAGAATATTTCGATTTTAAGTTTGTAGTAATGTGAACTCCAGTAAAAATAAGCAGATAAAATTACTTTTTATTTCTCTAAACAAACATATAACGATACATAAATTAATAAACTTCGACATGAAATAATTATGTTTGGGTGATGTTTATATGACAGTGATGTTAACTAAAATTGTCCATCTTTAGACTGAAAATCATTACACACTTAACAATAGCGTAACTAGAATATGTTATTCTTCTCGTGAAGAAAATTCATATTTGACAAAGTTTAGTGGATACGTATGTGACAATATATATACCACCGAAAAAATGAAGAATCACTATACATTTAACAGTGATTTCACTAGTATGGACTTCTTTCTAAATATTGACAAATGATTATAAACCTTCTTTTTAACTATTAGAAAAAGTCCAGAAAACTACTCGATATAATTGTATTTAAATAACATTTCCTACGGTTTAAAACAGGTGTTCTTTAGTTATTCTTGCTATGAAACATCAAGATACATTTTGCTGCAGTTTTTGAAGATAAAATGGGGTTTCAGGTGAAGCAACTTTCATATCTAAGTAATCGTCAAACTTCGAACCCTAAGTCGTTTATCACCATTCATCATTAACGGATGACATGGCGGCATTCTATCTACAGTCTTATAGGTCGAACCGATGATGAATGTGTCCCTATTGGCGCTTAGCTAAGCAACAGTGCCATAGAAATTAGGCATGGTCGAGCATCACCGGATGCAGTTCTTAAAAAATGTCTTAAATTTTCGATTCTCAATCTCGATTGTCCATAATTTAGATCAATTACGGTTCAGCCTTATGTTCAATTTGTTACGAAAAACAACAAAGCTTAGTGGTATTGGTTAAAAAAAAACTAATACTTTGAAGTATTGTTTTTGATAATGATATTTCTCGCACTTCAGAGATATCTTGCTACATTTTTGTTTTAATAGTGTGTTTTTTTCACATCAACAAACTTGAAAGTTATGAAGACAGTAGTAATATATATAGTAAATAAACCTCGAAGAAAGTAAACTTAAGAAGTATTTAAGTAGTTAATAATATCGTTATAAGTATAAAAGTTTAAAAAGCTTTATAATTCGTACTGTTAATGTTCTGAAAAAACCCGAAAAACCAATTTATGCATTTTTGACGTAAATGCAGAGGAGATTAGGTTTTCCCTTTTTCTCCCACACAAAAGGATGAAATGGTCGAGCCTTTTGTGTTCTGACAGTGATGTTAGGTAGACTGAAAGAAAAGTTTATGATGCAGAATAGTACCAGTACGAATTCGTGATGGATCATTTCTTAGGTTATTGTTTCAGAATCTTATTAAATTTCTTCTTCAAGATCTGACATTGTTATCAGAAGTATCTACAAATGTATTTTATTCATTAATAACATCAGTTCTGATTTTATGGTAACGTTTAAACTCACACCGACAAAAGTAAACAGTATTGTTTCTTTATTTGTTATGGATTTCGCACAAAACTACACGAGGGCTATCTGCACTAGCTGTCCCTAATTTAGCAGTGTAAGACTAGTAGGGAAGGCAACTAGCCATCACCACCCACCGCCAACTCTTGGGCCACTCTTTTACCGGGTGATTAATCGTCACATTATAACGCCACCACGGCTGAAAGAGCGAGCATGTTTGGTGTGACGGGGATTTGAATCTACGACACGCAGATTGCGAGTCGAGCGCCCTAACCACCAGGCCATGCCGGGCCATAAACATTATTAGTTCGAGTTTGACGCCATACCTAAAGATTTCTGTCAATAACATACACAGCATGAATTTGGCGAGGAACCTACCATAATATTTATTCACAGTCACGTCAACACTTGTTAAAGTATTATATATTACAGCCGTTTCGAAACTGAATATCATATACTAATTTCGTAGGTGTAAAACAATGAGCATTAAGTAATCTTAATGAAGTGACATGCCCGTTATTTTAATTCTATCTATTTCCGCAGTAGCCCAGTGCGAAAAGTAACAGGCTTACTTTCAAAATTACTGTATAGTACACAGTATATCAGTAGAACCAAGCATGGATTCATGGTTCTCTTCCAACTGCCACAAAACTTGAACTTTGGGTGTGCTATAAGAGTGACGATAAAAATTCCCAATATCAGGTTACACAAAAGTAGTCCAACATAGATGGAGGTTATTGTTTCCCAGCTGCCTTTAAACACAAAGTTAAAGAGCTACTGCCTGACCTAGGCCCGAACGTTGCAGATGAATTAAGTATTTTGTTTGAGAATTGGATGCACCGTACGTCTGTCTGAGTTTACTTAATATATTTTTATTTCGTTTACATAAACGTACGTTGGAAATGTGTTGTGTTAAACAAGAGCTCTGAAGTAATGTTTTATTGCCTATATTCTCAATATCATTGATGTATGTTTGTTGGCTGTAATCAGGAAAGAAAACTCGTTTCTTCCTTCGTTCCACTTTTAGTTTTCGAGCACTTTAAATTTCATTCCATATTTCATAAACATTTTAAGTATTACATTAAAAACTATTGGTTAAAAATATAGTATTTTGGAAATTGAATGACATCTCTGAAAATAGACTAATTTTCAATGCTTATGAAACATTCCCCCATTATTGAAATTTGGTTAAGTTTCCAGTAAATCTTGAGACTAAATGCAATGTGAAGAAAACTGAAATGTTTGTGTAACATTTTTTTTGCAAAGAGGAAATAGAGTCACGTACAGGAGCATTAAAAAAAGTGCAGCTTGATCTGATGGCTTATCGTAACCAATTCACAAGAACGTGAGATAAGCAAGGTGACTGACTGATTATTGTAAGCTATACACATGAACGTGAAGAAAGCAACGTGACTAAATGATCCATCCCAACTGATGCATACAACTTGAAATATACAAAGTGAAAGAAAGCTATATTGCCCATCATAAACACCCACAATGAAAAAACAGAAAGTCATCCGAGAGAGCCTTTTCAAGCGGCCTTTTCGACGAAAACTTGAATTTATCTGTACTGGTTCCTAACTATTTTGTCAGTTAATAATTTTAATTAAAAAATTATTCTGGCTATCTTAAAAACATTTTTCAGAGATTTAAGGATTCTATATATCTAAATTAAGTGTAGAAATGAATGGAATTTTGGCTTTTGAACCCAATGAAGGAATGTAGTACAGGATCCACAACCGTTGTCTACTTCTTCCCTCCATTTAGGCGTAATCTGACAGTAGTTTGGATGACAGTCTGGAGGAGGAAATAAACAAACATGACCTTGACCCAATTTGGACAAAGTTTTATAAATGTAATAAAGTGCTGAGGGCATTGACCTAATGTGTATCTCGTTCATGTGGATGTGTCTTAAACTCAAGATCGCAATGTTTGGTGACATCATATTATTAAGTCATCATCACAAGAGGGCGAATTCCTAACACTGATCTTTTTCATATTATTTCATTATATGTATAGATTTTGCTTTGGTAATTAATGGTCAACGAAACGTTCTGGGACACTATAGAGAAAGACTACTTTATCAGAATAACACACGTGTATCCTACCTTTGAAGATTTTAAAAACAAACAAAATCTGTAAAGAAATTATGATAAGAATAAAACGTTTTTGAGAGAATATTTCTATCTATTGTTTCTTATGAAAAAACAACAACAAGAAAATATCTTTTATTTCACGTTTTATAAATCCAACATATTTATTGTTCATCATTACAGAACATACTTTAAAATTATGCAATTAAACCTGCTATGAAAACCCTTGAAAATCTCCTAACATGACACTTAAATATGCATCACCCAAAGGCAGACTGTAAGCGAAAGGGTCAAAAGTTCTATTGTCCAAAATTTCGGCACGAAGTAGATAGTGAATTCATTTAAGGATTTCAAGTGCATGATATGTTTTGTAGAATTTCCAAATGAAGCAAAACGTTAGTCATATTAAGTAAATCATTTTAGAGAATATATTTTATGTATTGTTGACAGTGATTTATTATATTTGATTACTTACAAGGTAAACACTTGGATATACTTCAGATATTACATTGTACTGTAATAGGCATCTTTGTATTTTTCTGATGAATATTTGTCGAGACAAGGGATATTAATGTGAAGAAAATGACTCTGTTTATATAATTAAGGTTTAAAGGTTCTTTTCAGAGCCATCACATCCTGAGAAAGGGAAACTATAATTACACATATCACTTTTACAGATGAAAAGGTTTCTCAATGCTAATATTTCCAATGAACATCACCATTAATTTATTGTCTGATCTTTCTTGCAGGATTTCAGTGAATGTTTAGTGAAAATTTGAACAGTTGATTTAATATCATAATACCTAATCTAATA
Organism: Limulus polyphemus; assembly: GCF_000517525.1. Classification (NCBI taxonomy): domain Eukaryota; kingdom Metazoa; phylum Arthropoda; class Merostomata; order Xiphosura; family Limulidae; genus Limulus; species Limulus polyphemus. Next base: position 257,016 of record NW_013667132.1, read on the forward strand.
CTTGAAGTTTTGTGAATACATGTTTCAGTATGTATCACAACAATCTTATTTAGAGTGTATGTAATGAGAGCCACTACTGAGTAAAAGCAGAACATGCCATTTTCTGTTTTCAAATAGCATGACACTAATTTCAACAATAGAGTAAAATAAAAACAGTAGTGAATATCTGCTATCTTGAATGACAGCTCTGTCTTGCTGAAAGTTTAAACTTATTGGAAGTATTAATTGAAAACGAAATTGCTGAATCACTGTGGTTAAAGAAACTTCCAATAAATGTCAGAAAAGTTACTTCAAATAAAAAGGAAGTGGAAATGTATTTTTTGGAATTGAATTGACATAATGATACTAACATCTATAATTATAAAAAGTATTAGCACATTTTATTGAAACTAAAACTTTCTTCATTAATTATCATTTGAAAAAAAGAAAGTGATAGCTCGTAATCCCCCTCTGTGAAGTGCCAAATTATATATCAACATATATGGGTTACAAAGATTTTAAAATATGATGGTATAATTCACTTTGCAAGGAGTCAGATTCTGTACCCTATGACAAATTTATTCATTTAGGTATTCAGGTAGTAATCAAGTAGTAATTCTTCTAATAAAAGCTAAAATGGGAATGTGGTCATGACCAGAGGGATATTCCTTCTCAAGGTCTAGAGTGGAAAATTAGAAATTTCCATGCTTTTTATACAATAAGACGGGGACTTGTTCAACATATGTAAAAGAACCCTTGTATTATTTAATACTGAAACTTAGGTAACTGTAACTTAAGGACATCTGTGTGATAATGTGTTAAGACTTTAACTTATTTCTGTTTCAGCAGTGAGAATTTCTCAATTTTCGTAAATCTTATAACAACTTCGTTGATGCTTAAAATGTAAAAGTAAAACTGAATTATATCTAAATAATTACACTTTGAAGAAGTTAGATAATGAATTAATATTGGTGAGTTATATTTGTAAATAATGTTAAACAACAAATATGAGAGTTCTTGATCGAAAACAGAAAGTAATAACATAGAAACAGAAAATAATTCCCTAATGTACCATCAAATATTGAGAATTTCATTAATTTACATTTAGCTTTCTGTATCATTATGTAAGGTGCGAGACTCTATATATAAGTCTAATCACATTGGTGATGTCTTACACTGTTTTTGCGTGAATTTATAAGAATTCTCTTATAAATTGATTTAATGTAAAGGATAGATATGTCTTTTATTATATACCATACCTTTTATCGTGAGATTTCAAAACTTGGAGGTATATCACAATATTGAAAAAATGGTGACTTTAATATTCATGGTACTTATTTTTCCAATAATAGAATGATGTAGTTATGTAAAGTACTTGAAAAGATAAATTAGTTTTACTGACTGTTAAGCTCAGTGACATACAGAAACCATTCTTCATTGTCAGAGTTAAAGTATAGTGAACATACAGCTTATTTTTGTTAAATATATTCTGTAATGATAGACAGTAAACATGTTGGATTTATGAAATGTGAAAGAAAAATATATGTATTTTCTTGTCTTTTATCGTAAGAAACAACAAATTGAAATATTCTGTCAAGAACATTTTTATTCTTATCACAGTTGTTTTACAGACTCTGTTTATTCTTAAAATCTTCAAAGGTAGGATACATGCACATTATTCTCATAAAGCAATACATGGTGAGTTATATTTGCAAAGTTATACTTAGATGACAAATATGTGAGTTCTAGAGTGACAAAAGAAAGTAGTAACTTAGAAACAGAAAATAATTACCTAATGTACCATCAAATATTGAGAAAACACAAATCAAGGTAGCTTAGAAAAAATAGTTTCAACTAATTAAGCCAATTCCTTACTTAGAATTAGTTAAACAAATTATCATTTTGATGGTCCTACTTGGCACATTCTTAAGAAGCTAAATATTATTTCTAAAATATAGCTTCTTATGGAGATCGAAATATATAAAGATTTTTACAAAGTTACAATTTTCCTTTTATCTCAAACAGTTATTCCCTTTTCATTTAAACAACCTCTTATCTATCTTGATTTATAGTTAAATCCTGTCAATAATTATTTATCACTATTACACGAATTTACAATTCTCTTTATCAAAACATATTTTTAATGTACTCGACCACCTACCCTAACACACTGAGAGTTTCATTTTTATCAGAGCAATTTCCTATTTCTTGGGCATATTCAGAATCCTTTGTGTCAATAAATTCCTCTGAAGTAAAATTTATACTCGTATCATAACGTTACAACTCAGCGTTGTAAGTTTGTAAGCCTTCCATTGACCCACATAGGGACTTTGAACTAAGTACTACAGCTTACAGGTGTACAGGAAAAAAGTGAACTATGTTTTTAAATTTTAATTTCCCGTATCTGTAAGTACAAATACTGATTATGTGTTAACTATTATTCTGTCATTGCAAACAACAAAACAGATCATTAAGCAAGACTCTTATATTATTATTATCTAAATATAAATGTCTTCTGATCATTTTTAAAGCACATAGAGTTGTATTATATATATTGATGTACTCTTCATAAAGAGCCGGAACAAATTCTGAACTATTTATTATTATGAAAGTGCATGTTAAGGGCTTAACAGCTCTTCGTCAAAATTTCTGAACAGAGTTTAAGAAATATACTTACGTCATACATTATAACTGTGACGGGTTTACTATCCTATATTTATATTAATATCGATGTTTGTTTAACTTAAGTTTATATGTATTAGGTCATCAAGAAATCAATGTCGCTTTTTTAGATGAAAAACCCGAACAACTAATATATCAAAACAAA